>NW_027627986.1:0-4722 GCF_034508935.2 Berghia stephanieae | reverse complement strand
TTCATTTTTTGACCTTGTTTTCCGTTGTAAATTTAAATTTTTTAAAAATCACGAGAGTTTTGGACGGAGAGGAATTCAAAAAACGTCGTTTTTAGTTGATACCCGGTTTTTTCGCTGTTTTCTTTGGGTTTAAAAAGAAGGTTTAAAAAGGGGCGTATGTGTGGGACCCAAAACCACTAAGAAAACAGTCGTTTTTTCTTTTCAATGAAACTTTGTTTGGCCGGGAAATGCTGTTCCGAAAGTTTTCTTAATCCCCAGCCCAAAAGGGAAATTCCTCGAAAAGCCCAAAAGGCAAAGCCATACTTTTAAATCTTCGTTCCCGAACCACAGAAGCGAAAAGGGCCCCCCAGGGACAGAAAGTCATGTTTTGAAAAATTATTTTGTCAATTATAGAAACTGCAAACACTTTAATTTTGAAATGTTAAATTTCCACGTTGTGAATATTTATTGGTTTTTTAGTCCAAAATTTGTAATAAACCCTCGTCCCCTTTTTGGGTTGGGTTTTAGATCATTTTAAGCGTATTTTTCCCAAGAATCAAAAAAACCAAAATTTTTTGTTAAGAACGTTATTAAAAAAAATTAACTTAAGATACATTTGTAAGAAGGGGAGGGGTTGGTTTACAGAATGACCCCCAAAAAGGTGCCAGTAGAATAGACGATAGTTGTGAAGGGAGGATCCCAAATTAAAAGGTCGTTTATTATTTACGAATTTTAAATTACAAAAAACATTCATTCAAAAATTTTTTCCTTTTAAAATTTAAATGCTGGCAAAAACTAACTTGGGGAATTCATTGCCCTTTTAAGGTAACAAAACGGGTTTTTTTTTTAAAGGGATTTTAAATTTAAACTTTTTTCAAAAATTTAAAATTTTTTTTCTTTATGTTTTTTAAAATTGAGTTTTTTGGTTTTCCCGTGCGTTTTTTTGGTCTCAAAGTTTTATTTTTTCCATTTTAATTGGTTTTTAAATTAAAAAAAAAAAATTACGAATTTTTGTCAAATTTTTCGGGGAAATTTAACAAAAATTAAATTTCCCTTTCCCTAAATTTTAATTTTTTTTTTGAAATTTGAATTTTTTGGTTTAAAATATCCCGCTTTTTTCAAAACTTTTTAAACCCTTCAGTCCAGAATACTAAGAAACCCTTTAAAATTTGAAAAAAAAAAAAGGTTAAAAGAAGTGTTTTTTCAATTTTAAAGGCTTTCCCCAAAAAACCCCACACACTTTGTGAAACATACATAAAAGTGGGAAAAAAAGGGTAAATGGAAACCCAAATTAAAAACCGATACCTTAAATTAACCCAAAAAAATACAACAAAGTATACCCCCAAAAATAAAAAAATTTTAATAAATAAAAATTAATAATAATAATTAAAAATAAAAAATAATAAAAAAATAAAATAAAAACAATAATGATAATGACGATAAGAATAAAAAAATAGTATTTGAAAAATTTAAAAAAAATTAAAAATAAGAACAAAAACAATAAAAATTTTTTTCCATCCCATTACGACCTCCCCCCTTCACTATCCCACCCCCCTTTCCCTTTACCCACTCCCCTCATTATTATTTTCCCTGATATAGAGGACACAAACCCTTGTGTCCCCAATTATTCCGGTCCAGGTTTTGTTTTCTTTTTTTTAAAAAATTTTTTACGGGGGGGGGGTTTGGGGAGCATGTGGTCATTTCCGGGCTTTTGAAAAGAAGAAAATTTTAAAAGGTAGTCTAAAAAAAAACCCTTTAGTCAAGGCCACCTGCAAACTAAAAAGGGGCAAGGTAAATTTGGGCTAGGACAGGGTTTTTATTTTCCCAAAGAGTCCCCCTCAGTGTATTTTGTTTGAGATCGGGTTGAAGTCAAAACCACAATTTAAAAAATCCCAAAAAAGTGAAAAACAATACTTTTTTTTTACAAATCATATTCAAAAAAAGCAGCAACTAAAAGAAGAAAAAAATTTAAAAATTCATTATCGAGAGATACTTTTCCAAAAGGGAAAACAGAAAAAAATTAATATTTTAATAAAAAAAGTACGCTAAAAATAAAACTTTACATCTACTGTTTCCCGTAGCCAAGGGACTCCCACCCGTGTCCCGGGCAAAGCAATGCAATTAAACTTTTTTTCCAGCTTTGAAGGGGGGCAAAAAACCCAGCAAGTGCCCCCTGTCCATTAAAACTTTTTGCATGAAATTGTGATGACCAAGGTATTGGGTATTTTTTTTTGATCACCTCATGAGTTTCTTCTACCCAAATTGGAAATCATGTTTTTTGGGTAGAAGAAACCCAAAAGAAAAACATTTCCAAAATAAAAAAAAAAAAACAAAAAAAACAAAAAAATGACCCCCTTTATATCCTAAGGCAAAAGGGGGACTGCTCAGTTTGTCAGGGGGCCCCCTTTTTTCACAGGCTCAGATTAGCGCAAGTAGGCCTTAAATTTATTTTTTTGCCCTTTCCCTTTTTAGACTGGGAAAAATTTATGTGGGAAAATTTATTTAAAAATTACTTACTTTTTGTTGTCCCGGTATAAAAAAATTAAGTACCCGCTATCTGTTTAAATCCGAATAAAATTTTTTTTTTTGCTACAAATTTAAATTTTTGCCCTTCCTTTTATACTTCTCATAGCTTCCGTTGTAATGAATTTTTCACACAAATGAGTTGATCTATATCAAACAAAATTATCTCTTAAAAAAAAGGGCTATGAAAACGTTTGCCCTTTTTTATTCTTTAAGTGTGGTGGGAATGATGACAGTAATAATTTTAGCCAAATTGAATACTAGTTGTAACTTAAGTTTTTCTTTTCCAAACCTTTCAAACTTTGGGCCCCCTAAAAATTTTAATTAAGTTGTTTCATTTTGTATGCAAGCCAAAAAAAATTTTTTTTAAAAAATTTAACAATGAATTTCCCCGTCGCGGAAAAAAATTTTTAAAAAAAAAAAAATTCAATTCTATATCGATCAATAAAAATTCGTTTCCCCCTTTTTAGAAATGGGCGGTGATTAAAATTCCACCATGTACAGGTTGAGGGGGTCCCCGGGGGGGACCCAAAATGGGTTTTTTGACACCTGATATGATTCCAAAGCAAGTACCCCCTTTTCTCTCGACAAAAACAAACCCCTCTCAAAATCCTTCTCTACTTGAAATTTTTATTCAGAGGAACCCAAAAACTTTTTTTTGTACCCCTATACATTTATTCAAGGGAAAACATTGCACCATTTAAAAAAATTGTTCTGATAAAATATTTTTAAAAGGGGAAATTTTTTAGAATTTTCCTCCCTTTTTTTTTCCTAGGGAAAACATGCACTTAGAAAATGGGGTTTTAAATCAATCATGGTTGGGCTAGGGAAAATTGAGAGGGCAGGTAACCCCAGAGTAAATTTTTTGGAAAAGATTCCCTAAACCCCCTTGATCTTTTTAAACCCCCCTTTGATGAAAGGGGTAATCTTCACAGATTTTAAAAATTTTTTTTTTGGGGGGAAAATTTTTTTTATTCGTTCCCAAAAGTTTAATTGGTAGAAATCATCTTTTGATTTTTATTATAAATTAAAATTTTTTTTTAGGGCAAAAAAAGGAACATTTTTTAAATTTTTTAATCCCCTTTTTTTTTTTTCCTGTCGTAATTTTTTGGGGGGGCGGGAAAACTTTGGATTTTTGCAAAAATTTTTACTTAATTTTTTTTTTTAAAAGCTTTATAAAAAATTTTTTTTTTGGGGTGTTTTTTAAAATTTAAAGAAAGGAATTTAAAAAGTTTAAAAACTTCTTTAGAAAATCAAACGGGGGAAAGGGGGACTTTAATTAATTTTTAGGGGTTTTGGGGGGGTTTTGGGGGGGTTTGGGTTTTGGGTTTTGGTCCCTTTACTTTTTTTTCGCCGGGGAAAGGGGGAAAAAAGGGGGTTTGGGGTTAAAAAAAGGGGGGGGGAATTTTAAGAAAAAAAAAAGTTTTTTAAAATTTTTAAAGAAAGGTGGGGAAATTTTCCGGGAATATTTGTTTTGATTTTTTCCCTAATTAAGGTAAATTTTAATTTTTTAATTTTTTATTTTTTTATTTTTTTCCCTTTAACTATCGATTATTATTTTTAAAATATTTTTTTTTTTTTTTCCCCCTTTTTTTTTAAATAATTTTTTTATTGGAAAAACCCCCCCCTTTTGTTTTTTGATGAAAATTTTTTTTACCTTTTTCCCTAAAAGAAAATAATTTTTTTTTTGAAACCCAATTTAAAACCTAGAAAAAATCTTTTTTGTTTAAATTTTTGCTTATTTTCCTTTTTCAAAGTTAAAATGGAAAAATTTTAAACAAAAAAAATTTTTTTGGGGGAAAAAAATTTTCGGGAAATGGGGAAAAAATTGTTTTTGTTTATTTACCTTTTTGGGTTTTTTTTATATTTGGGTTTTAAATTTTTTTTGGGGAAAATTTTTTGGGTTTTTTTACAAAAACCCCTTTTTTTTCTTTTGGCGGGAGGAGGGATGCACCCCTTTTTTTTTGGGTTTGGGAATTTTTGATTTTTATTTTCGAATCTTTTTTTTTTAAGGGGACGGCTACCGGGGGATTTAAATTTTCCGTTCCAAAACGAATTTTTTTTTGGGGTTGCCACAAGGGGAGATCTTAAATTAAAGGAAAAAAAAAAATTTGGGGAGATTTTAAAAAATTTTTTGGGCCTTTTTAAAATTAAAAAACAAAAAAGAAAAAATTTTTTAAGGGGGAAAAAATTTTAAAAAAAAGAAAAATTTTTTTTTGT
>NW_027627985.1:0-4722 GCF_034508935.2 Berghia stephanieae | reverse complement strand
TTCCCATTGGTTGAACTTTCGAATACAACCACGATTTGTTTTCTTTTGCGGCCAAAGACTTGTCTTTTGACGTCATGTTTTTGGTCAATGTCAGACTATAAGTTAACGAGGGCTACGATCTGACAATAACCCGTCCCAGTGCCATCATCATCATCATCATCATCATCATCTCACATCATCATCATCATCATCATCATCTTTACCGTGCTTGGTAGCGTTCGTCATGGCTCTGCACTATCTTTTTTTTTCCTTTGCTCTTGGTGTTGCTTTTTCTTTCCGTTCCAAAGTCTGCTGTGCAGGGAACCCATCATTGCCGCCCTTATTTTCAAAAGCTCCTTTTCCTATTAATTTTCCGTCCCCTCTTTTCCCGGTCCCTTCATCCGTGCCCTGGAAATTTTTTGCCTGCCATTCGTTTTGAGTCTCTATTCTACTTACCCCAACATTATATTAAACCCCCAACCCCCTTTTTTCTTCCCTTAAAAATCACCTCTCCCCTCACACGTTGCGTTGGACGCCCTTGATCTCATCATAAACATCTTTCTACATCATCATCCATCATCATCATCTCATCACATCTATCACATCATCACATCACCATCCCCTCCACATTTCACCACTTCCACCAACACCAAAAATTTTGCTTTTCAAAAACACCAAAAGCTAATTATTTATAATTTACTGAACCCTTAAATACTATAAATTTAACATTTAACGTCAGATTTTAGCCAACAACGAGACGATTCTAAACCAGTTATTCTTTGTTCCCCGGAAACCCCACACCCCTTTCTCTTTAACACCCGGGAGCCTTACTACAACCAAGAATGCCCAGGTTTCTTATAGAGTGGTAACCCAATACAACGGGCCCCATACCGTAGCCATCGTTAACTCATACCCCTGACACTGCCCAAAAAAAATGACGTAAAAAAGAAAGTCTTTGGCCCCAAAAAGAAAAAAAATCGTGGTTGTATTAACGTTCAACCAACGGGGACCACTTGTTTCCATGACTCTACTAAAGACAACTCACTAGGGGGTCAAAAACCAAATAAAGACGTCAAAAAACCAGTCCTTTTGGGTTTTAGTGTCAGGCTATAACTTTAAGATGCCTACGCTATACACACTTGTTCAGTTGTTTATCGTACAACGTCTCCTGCCTTTCCCGACAACAATATAAAAACAATTAAAAAATTAAAAAATAAAATAAAAAAAAAAAATTCCTTTCATTCAACCCCCTGGGGGAAATTTGTCTCTAGGGTCTATTCCAAGGAAACTGGAAAAAAAACCCCCGGGGTCAGCCGCAGTGCGCGCCGGGAAATTTAAGGTAAGCAGGGATGCTCAAGGCCCCACAGCGCGCGGCTGCGGCGGGGGATCGAACTCGGGGTTTTTTTTTAGGGACGAAGCAAACCGTACAGCTGAGCCAGGCTCCAATAGGAATTTGAATGAAAGCTTACTAATAAACAGCGTAAAAGAAAAAATAAATTGGACGTTTTTGGGTTTCCCCTTTAAAAAACAAAACACATGAAGAAACACTAAAACGAAAGGATTTGAATGAATGAATGAATACATTATTCATTGCGGGAAAATACAAAACGTGCATACATCGTTTATACATTAAACACTATTAACAATGACAAAAAAATATAAAAAAATTATTTGAAAAAAAATTTTGATTATATTATTTTAAAGATAAAATCGTCTTTAAAAAACATAACCCTTTAAGCTTTTCATTGACATGAGAATGGTCATTATTGTTTTTGTTATTGCCTGAAGAAGGATTTTGAGCCCGAAAGTTCCATTTTTTTGATACTTTGTTCTTTTTCGAAGCTGTTATATTCATTATTTGGTCCATTCTAAACAAAACAGTTTTGCAGTTCTTAAGCTGGATGTGTAATTCTTTTTTAAAAAATGATTTTTTTATATAGAGCAATATCCCCAAAACGTGCTCAAAGCGCTTTACAAGGGGTCCGTGACTAACAGCAACCGAAAGATTGTGACGTCGGTGTGACGTCACGACTTCTGTTTTCCATCACATTATTAATATCAAACATATGAATAGATAAAACCTCAGAGAAATTTTTGATAAGAGATTGCTTTGGTTTATAAGCTTAAGTTTTTTTTTACTTCTCAGCTGGAGGACATATAAAATGTTTGCAAATGCATTGGACGTGGTGATGAAAGGGATGTGGAAATAATGTTTCTTAAACGTACATGCATGATTGTTTTCATTCTATTTCATTCCACATCACAGCAAACGTATTGGACGTGGTGATGAAAGGGATGTGGAAATAATGTTTCTTACACGTACATGCATGATTGTTTTCATTCTATTTCATCCCCCATCACAGTAAACGTATTGAATGTGGTGATGAAAGGGATGTGGAAATAATGTTTCTTAAACGTACATGCATGATTGTTTTCATTCTATTTCATTCCCCATCACAGCAAACGTATTGAGTGTGGTGAATGAAAGGGATGTGGAAATAATGTTTCTTACACGTACATGCATGATTGTTTTCATTCTATTTCATTCCCCATCACAGAAAACGTATTGAACGTGGTGATGAAAGGGATGTGGAAATAATGTTTCTTACACGTACATGCATGATTGTTTTCATTCTATTTCATTTCCCCATCACAGAAAACGTATTGAATGTGGTGATGAAACGGATGTGGAAATAATGTTTCTTACACGTACATGCATGATTGTTTCCATTCTATTTCATTCCCCATCACAGAAAACGTATTGAATGTGGTGATGAAACGGATGTGGAAATAATGTTTCTTACACGTACATGCATGATTGTTTTCATTCTATTTCATTCCCCATCACAGAAAACGTATTGAACGTGGTGATGAAAGGGATGTGGAAATAATGTTTCTTACACGTACATGCATGATTGTTTTCATTCTATTTCATTCCCCAATCACAGCAAACGTATTGAACGTGGTGATGAAAGGGATGTGGAAATAATGTTTCTTACACGTACATGCATGATTGTTTTCATTCTATTTCATTCCCCATCACAGCAAACGTATTGAACGTGGTGATGAAAGGGATGTGGAAATAATTTTTCTTAAACGTACATGCCATGATTGTTTTCATTCTATTTCATTCCCCATCACAGAAAACGTATTGAACGTGGTGATGAAAGGGATGTGGAAATAATGTTTCTTAAACGTACATGCATGATTGTTTTCATTCTATTTCATCCCCCATCACAGCAAACGTATTGAACGTGGTGATGAAAGGGATGTAGAAATAATGTTTTTCTTACACGTACATGCATGATTGTTTTCATTCTATTTCATCCCCCATCACAGAAAACGTATTGAATGTGGTGATGAAAGGGATGTGGAAATAATGTTTCTTACACGTACATGCATGAATTGTTTTCATTCTATTTCATCCCCCATCACAGTAAACGTATTGAATGGTGGTGATGAAAGGGATGTGGAAATAATGTTTCTTAAACGTACATGCATGATTGTTTTCATTCTATTTCATCCCCCATCACAGTAAACGTATTTAATGTGGTGATGAAAGGGATGTGGAAATAATGTTTCTTACACGTTACATGCATGATTGTTTTCATTCTATTTCATCCCCATCACAGAAAACGTATTGAACGTGGTGATGAAAGGGATGTGGAAATAATGTTTCTTAAACGTACATGCATGATTGTTTAAATTCTATTTCCATTCCCATCACAGCAAACGTATTGAATCGTGGTGATGAAAGGGATGTGGAAATAATGTTTCTTAAACGTACATGCATGATTGTTTTCATTCTATTTCATTCCCCATCACAGCAAACGTATTGAACGTGGTGATGAAAGGGATGTGGAAATAATGTTTCTTAAACGTACATGCATGATTGTTTTTCATTCTATTTCATCCCCCCATCACAGCAAACGTATTGAACGTAGTCTTCAGAGAAGAGGATTGAGGCTTTTGAAAAATGAGCTTTTATATTGCGCAATATCCACTAAACGTGCTCACATTGCTTTAAAAGGGTCCCTGACCAACAGCAACATCTAACATTTACATTTAGAACGGGACATGACGCCTGATAGGCGATATTAATATAATTCTTTGGACAGAGACCCAAAGCTGTTAACGACCATGTACTCATTTTACACATGAGTACGGTGAGAGAATGTGAGTAAAGAGTCTTCTCCAAAGGACTCAAAACTATGCGCCGAGCGATGCTCGAACCCAGGACCTTCCGATCCGAAAGCGAGTGTCATACCACAAGACCACATAGCCGTTTCATAAAGGTGCACGCATTTATTCTTTTCATTTCATTTCAATTCTCCTTCACAGCAAAAATTTTTGAACGTGGTGGTGGAGCGAGAGCATAATTTGGACATATAGACCCTAGTATCAAAATTTAAATTTAAAAACGTCCACACTTGATTATTTCATTCTATTTCATTCTCCGTGACGTCACAGCCAATTTAGATGAAAAAAACGGCCACACCAGTAGAAAAAACGGGGCCCCGGGCCCGACCGATCCAGGCTGGACCTTGAAGATGGATAGAGACATTCTCCCCCGAGGGATCGTCCAAGCCTGTCAGCAGACAAGTGGCCATCCTTAAAAAGAGTAAGTGGTTTTTATAATGATAATAATATAATAATAATAATAATAAAATAATAATAATAATAAAATAAAAAATAATAATAATAATAAAAAATAATAATAAATAATAATAAAAAAAATAATAA
>NW_027627984.1:0-4723 GCF_034508935.2 Berghia stephanieae | reverse complement strand
TTGGGTTTTAAAAAGTCATAACATTGATTGGAATTTTAAAGGGGACCAACACACAAAATGTGTGTATCTATGACGTTTATATTTGGTTTAATCAGTTCAGGGAGCATTACTATAAACGCTGTGGAAAAAAAAACATAACAAAGCCTGGGGGACGCATCTTGAAACTATCTATAGCAAAATTAAAAAAATTCTTACCTGCTCACAATCCCCCTCTTAGCTGAAAGCCTGTATTAAATATCGTCCAGCTTTAAAAGTATGCACCAGGTCACATTTGACCTCCTCCCTTGGGCGGGTAGTAACTGGGTCAAAAGGTGTGGGGGTTTGGGCCCTGTACCATAGTGACCGCTTGGACTTTGGGCTCCGATGGGTTGTAAAGTTTGGGAAAAAAAAAAGGGTTGTATTTTATTCATGTGATATATGCAAACAAAGAAATTAGGGGCAGGCCTGGGAAAGTTAAAAAATCTGAAAAAAGTGAGTATGAAACATGCCAGAAAGAAATAAACAAAAAAAGACCTCCAAAAAATCATAAAGACTGATTTTTTGGGATGGTTTTTTCTTGTTTTTTCTTTCTTACTTTGTCTGACTGTTTCATACACATTTTTCAGATCATTTACAAAACACTAACAAAGGACTGATAAAAAAATTTATTCATTTTTGAAAAATGAACAAAAAAGAAACAAAATAAATAAAAAGGCATTGTCACATGATTAAAAATTTTAAAAAAAACTGGGGTTTGTTTTATTTTGTCTTTGTGATGTTTTTCAGCAAATTTTCAAATAGAATACAAAAAATAGGAGATGATAGAATTTTCTTAAAATGGTAGAGGGAAATTTTAGATCCGCTTGTACATGCTGGGGAAAATAAAAGTTAGACAAATGAACACGGAACAGAAGTTATTCCAGGTCAGCAAATGCCTTGCTATTGATAGATGGTAGATAAACCGTCAGACATAATGATTGAAGCCTTTGTGTTACACTAACTTTTTATGTTTTATTGTCTCTCTATTTTTATTTATTTTTGATTTTTTTTTTTACTTATTTGGAAAAATTTTGTTTTAAAGGAAAAAAGAGTGAAAAATGAACGTTAAAACCAAAAAAGGAAGGTTTGCCATAAAATAAATTTCTATTTATAAATTCAAAAAAATTCTTTTTTTCATCTTCTTACCCATATCATGCCCATCAATAACTTTTCCCCTTTAGCATCTCTTTTTTTAAATCTTGCACTCCCCCCCGCCCCAAGAGGGCAGTTTGGGGAATTGCCAAGCAATAGTCCCGGGGAGAATTGCCCCGGGGTGTGTCCTCATTTCAGGTTCGTACATCCGGGTAACCCCAAATTGGGGGGTTTTTACCCCTTTGGGGGGAGTGGTCCTGGTGTGATGGAAAAAAAAAAAAAAAATTCTTGAAGCTTTAATTTTTATCTTGAAAAGGGGAAAAGAAAAAAAAAGGGAAACCCCCCTTGGGGGAAAAAAAAAAAAAAAAAAAAACAACCCAAAAAAATTTAATAATAAAAACAAAAAACAACAAAAAAAACCAACAAAAAACAAAAAACCAAAAACAACAACAACAAAAAAAACAACAAAAAAACCCAACAAAAAACCCAACAATAATAATAATAATAATAAAAATTTTAAAAATTAAAAAAAATTTTTTTTAATAAAATAAAAAAAATAATAATAATAATAAAAATAATATTGGTTTTTTTTTAAAGCCTTCCCCCCTATATAACAAGCTCAAAGTTTTTTCAGAAACATGGAATTTTCACTAAAAACTTTAAAACCCCCCAAACATCCCAATATAAAAAAAGTAAATAATTTTCAGTGTTATATTATAAAAACTTTTTTTTAAGTTTTTTTTTTAAAAGTTTCTGTTTTCCCTTCTTGTATACTGGGGAAGGGAGTTCCAAAAAAGGGGATGCTAAATTTTCAAACGCATGCCCCCAAAATTTTGCGGGTCAAAATATAAAATTAATGGTGTGCTTTTCCCAAAGGGGCCTTTTCCCCCCATAAGTTAAAGGTCTGAAAAATGTGTAGGAAACGTACCAGACAGGAAAAGAAAAAAAATTTTTCCCCAAAAAAAGCCCCCCCCCCAAAAAAGGATGTCTTTCTCGACGGAAGAAAAAACCCCAAAACCTAAAATTAGGGTAATTTCAAGTTCCAAAAATCTTTGGGGAAGTGTTTTTTTAAACCCAGCCCTTCGGGAAAAACAAAAAATAATGAATGGGTTTAAATACGATTCATAAGGGGGGGGAAAAAATTTTTTAAATTTGTAAGGTTTTAGGCAGATTTTTTGGGGTTTTGCGGACGAAAAAGGGGGAAGAGGATGATTTTTTATTGGGACCAGCATATTTTTAGGGGGGGGAAAATAAGATCCCTCCTCTAAAAAAAAGTTTAATTACACGAGGTATTTACCCAGACAAGGGGGAAAAGAGTGATTTTACACTTCCAATGAGTTGGGGAAGGGGGGTTTAAATCACATTTTTCTTCTTCTTTCTTCTTTTCCCTTTAAAAGGCCCCCAAAGTTTCGGTTAAAGATTTTTTAGGGTCTTTTTAGTAAAGGGGTTTTGGGGGGAAAAGAAGAGAGTGTTTTTTTTGAATCATCGAAAAAGGGTTGTTAACAATTGGTTGGGGGGAAAAAATTTCAAATTTCGGCGGTGGAAGAAAAATTAAAGATTTAAAGTGATGATTTTTTTTTAAAGGGGGGGGGGATTTCAAAATTAAATGCTGGATTCTTGTTTTGTTGTTTTTTCCGTTTTTTTCCTATTGGAAAAAATTGGGATATTACAAACTGTATTTTTGGAAATTTTAAAAGTTTCTTACCTGCAAGTTTTTTCCCCCGCCCTCGGGAGGGGGAGGGGGGGTAACTCTGCCCCCCAGAGTGCAGTCCCAAAACCCCGGGTCACAGTCGTTTGTGGGTTTCACTCAGCCCCGGGGGGACCCCAGTATTCCCTGGTGAGCCCCGGCTCCAAAATTCCCTTTGTGTTGGTCGAAATTGTAAAAAATACGAAAAAAAAATAAAAAAATAAATTCATCTCCCCCCAAAAAAATCCCCAAAAACTCTTTTTTCCCCCTTTGTTTTTCCCCCCCAAAAATTTAAACATTTTTCATTACTTACTTTTTTCCAAAATTTACTACAAAATTTAAAAATCCCCACCTCTGAAGACTTTTTTAAAACCCAAAAAAAAAAAGACAAAAAAGCAGTTAAAATTTTATTTTGGGGGTTTTTTGAAAGTGCCGCGGGGAAAAAGGGTTCTGTATTCGTATTGAGTTCCTTGGGGAAAGTAGTAAAACCCGGGGGACAGGTTGGGCCCGTGTAAAGGGGTATGTTTTTTTCCACAATGTGCCTGGGGGCCTGGTTACAGGATGGTTGCCACTCGGCCCTTTTAAAGAAAAAAAGGGAAAATTAGATTTTAAAAAGTTGGAAAGGAATGAATTTAAAATTTGGGGTTAAATTCAGATGATGTTTGAATTTTTGGGGCCCAAGATGAGTTTGGGGGTTGAAAAATGATGATACAGATGTTTTGAGGATAAAAATGAGGGTTTTGATGCGGGGCAAATGGGATGGTGGTGGGGTGGTGTGATGAAATGATGTTTTCGATGGGGGTGATGATTTGTGAAAAGGGCATTATGTGATGATGATAAATGATGTGATGATGATTGATGATGATGATTTGGGGTAATGATGATGTTTGATGATGTTTTTTATGATGTGATGATGATGTGATGATGATGTTGAGATGTAATGGGGACGAGGGATGATGATGATTTTTGGAACAGTGAGGGATAAAATTTCCCAAAAACCATTAAAAAAAACACCCCCCAAAAAAATTTCCCCGCACACACCCCAAAAAGGGGGCACCACTGTGGCAGTCGGACAGTAAAATCCAGGGGGGACAGATCCCACCATCCCCGGTGTGATTCCCTGCTGGTGATGCAAAATTGACTCCAAGGGTACAGTATACCCTGTCGGGGTGTATGGAAGGGGTGGGTTAAATGTTACGTTTTTTTTTTAAACCCCCAAAATAATGAATAAACCATTTTCCCCCAAACCCCCCTTTAAAATTGAATTTAAAAAATTAAAAATTTAAATTTTGCCCTCCGCCAGGCCCCATAAGTATGGGTCCCCCTAGGCTTTCCAGGGAGGGAAAATAAAAAATTTTTTTTAAAAAAAGGATGTTGTAAAAAAAGGGGAATCCCCCATGTTACCCCAAATGGGGGAAAAATTTGGGGGTCAAAAAAACTTCCCCCAAAGGAAAAAAAAAGGGGAAAGTTTTTGAAGCGGGCTCAAACCCCGGGTTTTCCCCGGTCACTTTGAAAATCCCCTTTAACCCCTCTGCCCCCCCCCCCCCCCCCCCCCCCCCCCCCCCCCCCTTTTTTTTAAACAACTAATAGCTCCCCCGGTCGGAGACTTTTTTTTTTAAGATAAAAAAAAAAAACAGAAATGAATTTACCGGGTCCCGTCCCCGCAGGTGCTGTCAGGTTGGTCCTGTCCCCAAAACTGTCCCCCAAAAAAAACTGCTGGCAGTCCGCTTTGCCCCCGACCCAGAGCATTGTGAAGGTCCCCCGGACACGCCGCCCGTTCTGCCAGTTTCGCCCCACAGTAAAACCCCCTTTTGGGGGCACAAACGTCCCGGGGGTTTAAAAATTTCCGGGGTTGTTTTAAAGATGCTTTTTTCCTACTTTGGGGCTTGACGGGGTTTTTTTTTTTTAAAACCTTCGATCGGATTT
>NW_027627983.1:0-4723 GCF_034508935.2 Berghia stephanieae | reverse complement strand
GAAATAATATTTTTTTTAAAAGGGGTGTTTAAAAGGCCAAATGAAAGGGATGGAAAAGGTAGGTTTTCATTGTTGTTTTAATTTTTTCAAGCTCATTTTTAATGATTAACTAAAACCCTATTAGATTTAGGATTGATAAAGGTGGCAAATTCCATTTAGTTTTCAAAATGTTTTTTTTAAAATTTTGGGTAACCCAGGGCGTTTTGGTGCTCGTCTCTTCATTTTAATGATTTAAACGGGTTCAATTTGAAAAACTTTGGGTTTGTTTAGTTGTGAGATTTTTTTTATGTAAATTTTTAATTTTTTGAAAGTTATTAATTTTAATGAAAAAATTTCCCAATTTTGATTATTAAGTTTTATTTATATTTATAGATTTTCTTCATCTTTAAATTAACCAGCTTTTCAAATAAAGGAATAAAATGAAAGTAATTAAAATCAAATTGAGAACCAAAGAAAATAGGGAAATAAGTAAAATTACCAATTTTTTTTACATAAAATCTGACTTTTGAATATTTAATTATCAAATTATTGTATTGCAAATAGTCAGCAACTCACATACCATTTACGGGAAAACAAAACAGAAAGGTTTTATACTAGGTCAAAATTTGCCATGAAGTGGGAAAGGAAAGGGGTGAAAACGACCCCTTGTGAAAAGTAAAACATTTTGCAAGTAAATTCTATGAATACCCAAAGCCCCATATTGCTACCTCCCAATCCAAATTTTGTATTTTTTTAATTCAATAAAAATTGTATTGAAATTGCAATTTAAAATTCTAGTAGCCAAAGGATAAATAAGGGATTGTTTTTTTAATTAAAATAAAACATTAAATAAAATAATATATAAAAAATTTAAAAAAAAACACAATAATAAAAAAACTAATTATAAATTAAATAAAATAAAAATAATTAAATTTACATAAACATAAAATATTTTTAAAAAAAAAAAATAAAATATTAAAAAAAAAAAAATTTTAATAAAATTTAATAAAATAATAATAATATTAATACTTTAAAAAATTTTAAAATAAAATACAATTTATAATATAATAATAATAATAAATAATTTAAAAAAATAAAAAGTTATTTCAATAAATTTAAAATAATAATAATAAATTCCAACATAAAACCCAAGGTAAAAAATTGACATATTAAAATTTTTTTCTACAGTTTTTAAATTAAAAATTGCATAATTGCAAATTGATTTTCAATTACGGTCTGATTTTGAAACCCAAGTTTTTTCTAAAATCCCAGGTCGAAAAAATAAAACAAAAAATCATTATTACGGGTTTCAATTCTCCAAAAAATAGTTATCTTTAAACTTTTTATTCCAAAATTTATAAAACAAAATTTATTATTAAAAAATTTAGGAATTCTATGAAACTTGCCCATTTTTGAGAAAAATAATGCAACCAAGGAAAAACAAAAATTTAAAAGGGAGAACCTTTTCAATCAATGAAACCCACCTCTTCATTTGGTAAGGAAAAGCTTAATTTAAATTGGCCCTAAGCCCTTTCAAAAAAATTAATCCCTTTAAAAAAAGGTTTTGGTTTGAAAAAAATAACCCAACCCAACACCAAAACCCCACAAAATCAAAATAATTTTTCCCATTTATTTCAATGGAAGGGGTTCAGGCATTTTTAATGCAATTAAAAATTTTTAAAAATTGGATATCACCAGAATTACAATTTCCCCTGAAAGACCCTTAAATTTTTATGTTTGATTTTGGGGATACATTTTTTGAAAAGAAATAAATTTCCCCAAAAAACAGTACATTATAAAAATTTTAAATCTATGAATTTGAAAACAATTTTCAAAATTAGCTTTGACAGAAAGGAAAATTATAATTGATTCCCTTTTTGATGGAATAATACAATATGTCTATCCCGCAAACCCGTTAGGGTGGTCTTTAGCTTGAAGTAGACGTCCCAGAAACGGGCCCTACTAAAATTTAAAAAACCCCCCCTTTAAAGGGAAAATTCCCCAAAACCCTTGGTTTTCGTTTTGGGTGCCTCCCCAAACTTACGATTTTAAAATGGCCAAACCCCGGGGGGAAAAAAAACAGGAATAAAAAAAATTTTTTTTCCCAAAAAATTTTTTTTTTAAAAATTTTTTAAAAACCCTGGGAAAATAAAAAAATTTTCCCTTCGTTTTTTAAAAATTTTTTTTTTTTTTAACCTTTTTTTTTAAAAAAAAAAAAAAAACTTTTTTAAAAAAATTTAATGATTTAAAATTCCCCTTTTAATATTAATTTTCTAAGCAAAAAAATGATTGGGATTACCTTTTCAGGCATGGAAGTAAAAAATGTCAGGCCGGGGGTTTAGCCCTGATTTTTTATGTGCCGGGTCCCAAAAAGGGGGGCCCCCCACCCCCTTACCCTTTCAAAAGGGGGGGCGGTTTTCAAGGAATTTTATTTCTATCCCTTTTTTCCCCGGGTTTTTTGCCGTTCCTATTTTCCCAAATCCCCCCACCCCTTTTAAGCCCCCCCCCTTCCCTCCTAAAGCCCGGAAAATAAGGGGGAACCCCAAACCTACCCCCAAAACCCCCTTTGTTAAAGGGGGAACGGGGGGGGGACCCGGGGGGGTTCCGGGGTAAATTTAAAATTTAACAAAAAAAAAAAGGATCTTTTAAATCCCCCCTTTTCCAAATGGGTTATTTTAAATAATTAAAAAAAAAATTTTTTTTGGTTTTGGGCAACCCCAAGTGATCCGATTTTTTTTTTCTTTGTCCACCCCCCCCCCCCACCATTTGCAAAAATAATAAATTTTAAAAAAAAGGTTTTTTTAAAAAAAAAATTTTTTCGTTTTTTCCCAAAAAACCGTTTATGCTGATAAAATCAGAAATTTAAGGGACCCCGAACTAAACCTGGTCATCTCTGAAGGGCCAAAAACCGGTCTTTTTTTAATCCCGGGCCAACGTAAGACATTTGTTAGGACGGGAAAATCACACCCTTTTAAATAACTATAAAACCCCCTCTTATTTAAATTATTAACCCAAACCCCTTAAACCCCTTTATTTGGGTTGGGGGGGGTTAGGGGTGGTAAACAGAACAAAAAAAAATGGCTGCCTACTGAAATTGAACAAAAAATTATAAATTACAAAACCAATGAAGTACTAATAAAAAACCCCTTAAAATTCATTAATGATGTGTATTCTGTGTTTTATTTGATTATTAACTTATGTTTTTGGTCAAATGCTCCCACTTCAAAACAAAGGTTGGTTTTTCCAAGGCTGGGTGATGGTCGAAAACGGTCCTCCTGGGATCCTTTCGCTTCTTTCCCAAAGTTGGAAGGGTCCTGCTTAAGGGAAGGGATTATTGAAGATAAATTTTAAGGAATGTTTTTAAAAAGGGGGAGACTTGAACTAAAAATTGGTGAAAAAACATTTTAATGGATAAATGTTTTATCCCCTCCTTGGCCCATATTTTAAATTTAAAGTCCGTGACCTTTCTTTAAACCTACGCCAATGACATTTACTATATGGTTACTTATTGATGTAAATGTGCTGAATCCCCTCATTTTTCCTTGAAGAACTTGCTAACTGAAATAATATATTATTGGTAACTTAAACGACCAATGTACTTTTTTTAAAAAACTTACTTTATTAATTTCAAGGTTTTCACCAAAATTTTTTTTAAAATTTCAACAAAAAATGTCAAAATTACTTAATTCATCTTGCCCGTAAGTTAATATTTAATGCAAAAAAAATAGGGGCATCCAATTTGCATCAAGGGTGAAAATTAAACTTTTATTTGTTTTAGTGTGTGTTGTGGGGGGGGGAGGGATGAACAATATGAAAAATTTTTTTTTTAAGAGAAAAAAAGAAATTTTTTTACCTTCGGGGCCCCATTTTTTCACCCTTAATGGGCCCAGTTAAGCTGGTTATTGATTAAAAAAAAAAACAAGCCCCCTTTTTTTCCCTTTTTGTTTTTCCCGGGGTTTTAGTTTTTCAAAAAAAAAACCAATATCACTTAGTTTTTTAATAAATTTAAGTTTAAATTTGAGGGTCATGTGTTGAGTTTGTTATAATTTAGTTAAAATTTGTCTTATTATGGTGATTTTTGATTCAATGTCCTAAGAATTTTTAAAATTTTGTTTTTAAAATTTAAATTTTTTTTAGTTAATTTTGTTTACAATATCAATTGCAAATTAAACGAAATTGCAATTTATATTAATTGTTTTATAAATATTTCCGAAAATTTTATTTGCTTGGATCAAACATACTGTCTGCAAATCTATGAAAAATGCATTTATATTATTTTTTTAAATTAGTTTTTAAAAAATATTAATTAATATATTTAGTATTTTATTTATTATTTTATTTAAATTATTTTAACAAATTTTATAATTTAGAAACCCTTTATTTTTTAAATTATTACAATAATGTTTTAGATTGTAAAAATTATTTTTCTAAATTAAGTAGAATATCTTTTGCTTTCAAGTTAAATTTAAAAATTTTTTTTATTTTATTATTAATTTTTTCCCAAAAAATCCTAATTATTTTATTGATTTGTCATGAAGGGATTTTAAATTTAATTTCGAAAATTTTAATTATTAAAGTATTGTTCTAATTTTTAAAATATTATTTTTAAGGTTTTAGTGGGATTATAAAAAAATTTTTTATTATTTTTTATATTAAAATAAATTTTAAAAAACAAACCCCAATTAAATTTTTATTTTCCTTTAAATTTAAGGGGGGGAAAAATTTGAAAATTAAAAATTTTAAT
>NW_027627982.1:0-4724 GCF_034508935.2 Berghia stephanieae | reverse complement strand
GTGACGTCATTTTCGAATATCTATATCCGTATTTCCCGGGGGTTGCTTTTCCCCCATCTATTTTTTAAATTTTTTAGGACAAAATTTTAGACGGGGAAAATCAAATCAAGTTTTTATTTTTTTAATGTTAATGGATTTTCAAAAAAATTTAGACCTCTATTACGTCGCTAAATTTGAGGGTTTAAATTTGATTACTTTGTTGTTTGATATGTGGGGTAAGGGGTTAGTGGTATGACACTGCTTTCGATGGGGAAGGTCCGGTTCGAGCCCGCGCCGGCGCATAGTTGAGTCCTTGGAAAGGCTCTTTATACTTTCCCTTCACCGCACTAGGTTAAAATGGTACCGGGCCCTTTAAACAGCGTTTTTTTTGCCCGAAAATTTGTAACATTGTAACGGGTTTTGTCCCGCCCTACATGTTAAATGTTTTGTTGACCAGAGACCCCTTGAAAAGCGCTTTGGCACATTAGTGGTTTTTTTTGTTAGACGTAGATCAAAACATTTTTTATGGTAGTTGAATAAAACTCTACACCTCATCTATGAAATGCTCTTTTAAAAAAAATTTTTTTCCAAATTTTTGAAAAGTGCAAAATTCTCTACCCTGAGGATTTTTTAAACCTTGAGTCTCCGCGTTGGTAGTGAATAAATTAAAACCCACAAGGTCAAGGTCGAGAAGCTGTCCCCATGGGGACCCTTGTGATTATTTTGTTTATTATCATTACAGAAAAGAAGGGGGACAAACCAATTCCAAATTTTTTTTGCTTGGGCAAAGAATTTATGAAGGAAAAATGGAAAAGAAAAAAGAAGCTGAATAAAGAAGGGGTAAAGGAAATGAGATAAAAATTTTAGCTCGGGTAGAAAAGAGGGAAACTGTTTGTCTGGGGCCCTATGGACCCGGGGAAAAAGGCAATGTTTGATGATATGATTTCATTATTGTGGTGACCCCAGGGGACGGAGCCGTTTCAAATTTTAAGACTTTTAGTTTAAGTTCATGGAAAGGAAACCCAAAAAAGAATCCCGTAAGACCCATAATGAATAAAGGGGGGGTCCCTAGTCAGTTGGTAGACCCTCGCTTCATTCACACGTAAAGGGAGAGATCGGTCCAGGGCGTCCAGATTTTTTTGTTACCCCCCTGCCCCCCACAGTAAAAGGGGTTTCGATCCCCAGCGGGAACTGATTTTGGGGGATGGTTTTTTTTTTTTTCTATTTTTTTTTTTTTTCGGCCCCTTTTCATCCCCAACTTTTTCAATCTTTAGTGAAGGGTAGTGAGTCTTTTAGATTTGGAGGACTTTACTTTCCGATAACTAAAATCCTATCAAAAAGGAAACAACAAATTGGTATTTTTTGTTGTTTCACGCTAAGAAACCGGAAAACCCCGGGTCCCGGGCCAAGGCTGTGAAGACTTTTTTTTGAACCCTTTAAAGGGGGAATTTGTGGTCAGAGTTTTTTGCAGAAATTAAGTGAAACTGACGTACCTCGTTAACTTAAGATTTCAAGATACGTATTAGGTCTTTGTTATTTTTTTTTTTTTGCACCGGTTTATGAGAAATACTCACTAACTGTTTAAACCCGCTATAAATTCTGCTACCACATTTTTGTTTTGTCCGTTATACTCCGTGGCAATGTTGAGCTTTTAGCCAAAGCGCACTTCAACCGACATGACCAAAATACCGTCAAAAGAAAACAAATCTAGGCCTTTTTAGAAAAACCGATGGAATCCTTTGTTTCTTTAGCCCCTCAAACGCTCACGGCGTCCCAAAAAACCCTTAAAAAATGACGTCAAACTGAAAGTCTTAGGGGGTTCTATGGGGGTGTTAACGGGGGTACGCACAAAAGGGTAAAATACTATATTTTTATTTGATGGGTATTCTCGAAAATGAATATTTAAAATTTTGGCAAAAAAAAGTCCTCAAATATCGATCGTTTAAAACCCCCAAATCTGGAAAAAAAAAACAAACTCTCAATGGCAAATTCGAACCCAGTTTTTTTTTTTTTTGGGGGGGGGGGGGGGGGGGGGGGGGGGGGGGGGGGCCCCAAGGTAAAGGAGTTTTATTCGATGTTTTTTGAAGGCCCTTTTTTTTTTTTGGGCCAAAAAATAACTTTTAAAATAGGCGTATTTTTGGACAGTCCCTTATGTGGCTTTTAAGGATTTTTGTTTGACCAGGGGGTGGAGGGAAATTAAACGTCGATTTTTATCGTTCCAAGGGAAGGTTTGGGTTTTTAAAATTAAGTCTTTCCCGGTCTTTTTGACCGGGCACTTTTAGAAATTTCCCCAATTTTATCAAAATAGCCATAATATAACCAAAGAAAACCCAAAAAACCCCATAAAAATATTAATATATTATATAATTTTAAAAATATATTATATATTTTTATTATATAATTGAGTTTTCATATACGCAAACCACTAAAATGTGCTAAAAAGCGTTTTTACAAGGGTCCCTGGTAAACGCAACTTTTAAACATTGGGGGCGGGAATGACCTTTAGGCGATATTACAATTTCGGGAAAAAAAACGTGTTAACGGCCAGGTACCCCTTTTACATGGTACGGGGTAGAGAATGTGGTAAAAAAGGCCCCTTTCCCAAGGGGTCAACACGCCCACGCGGCTCGAACCAGGAGCTTCCCTCCCAAAGCGGTGTCATACCCAAAAACCACAAGCCACATTTTTTTAAAAAATTTTTTTTATATAATTATATTAATAAAATAATATTATATATATATATATCTTTTATATATAGATGTAATCTTTTTAATACCTGAAAATTAAATTTTTTGAGCCCGTCGAATACGGACAAAATCAATAATTATATTCGAAAAGAGTGAGTGAGAGGAAAATAGATAGTAATAGAAAATGATAGATAATAATGATAGAAAAGAAAGATATATTAATATATATAATAATATATATATATATAATGAGGAGAGAGGAGAAGAGAGAGAGAGAGAGGGGAGAAAACAAAAGAAAAAGAGAGAGAGAAAAGGGTAAAGAAGAGAGAAAGAAGAGAGAGGGAGAGAGAGACAGAGAGAGAGAGAAGAGAGAGAGAGAGAACGATTATTTTTAAAAACTATTTTTTTTTTTCGGAAAAAATAGTGGTACCTCTTTTTTTTGTTTTTTAAAAAAAAAGAGGGGAAAAAGTCTCTTTGTGTGAAAGAATTCCTCATCCCCAAAGGGAAGGGCTTTTATTTCCCTTGGGTTTCCTAAAATGGCATAACCGAATGGCCCTCGTATCAACATGACCCTGGCAAAAAACCCTGAAATGTGTGACAAAACCCCCCTTTTCTGTGTTTTGGGTTCTCCCAAGGGGGAGTGGATGAGAAATGTTTGTGATGAAAATGTACCTGTGGGGAAAAAAGGAAAAAAAATGTTAAACTAGATTTTAATCTGTGTGATTGCTGAAAAACGGAAAAGATGCGCAAAATTCCATAAAAGAGTTATGTGCCAGTGGGGTAGATGCGACCCCATCTTTTTGTCATTTACCATTTTAATTTCTTTTTATGTCTATTAGAACAAAGGGGAATTTATTCTGAATAAAATTTTTTGCTATGGATTTTGGCTCATATCTCGGATCGAAATGCCCATCTTCCGGCTTTTTTACTATTGGAAAATCAAAATTTAATCAATAAAAATAAAATTCCCTTTTTTTATCCTATAAGGATTTATAGGGAAGTTTTTCTTTAGGTCTATTTTCCAAGGGGAAAACTGGAATAAACCAGGGTCACCCCGGGGCAGGCCCCCAAAAAAAAGAGGCCAAAATTGAAACTCAATGCCACATGGCGCAGCGGGTATTCGAACTTGGTTCCTTTTGGGTTTTTGAAGGGAAAGACCCAAGTTGCGACGCGCTGTCCCACGTGCAAAACAAGAATGAAAAAATTTTCTTCCCGCTATTTGCGGCTATGAGGGTTTGCGGAACTACATGTCAGGATCTGTAGTAGTGTGGGAAATCCGATGGCCCAGGCCCTTTTGGATGATTTGGGTTATTTGTCCTCAGGGCGGGGTGTGTGGTGTCGGGGTCCCTCAAAAGAGAGGGGGTAAGAAAGTCCAAAAAGCCAAAAACCAGGGTCGTAAAAGGCATTAAAGGTGTGTGATTCCCCCCCTTTTTGGGCATGGGCTCCGGGTTGGGGGTTTCGAAGGGGTTTAAAACCCTTTCCCTTAAACTCAAATTGTTCAGAAAAAACAGCGGACTAAACAAATCCCCCTTTTTGCTTGGGTTAGGGACCCCAAAAATTTCGCAATTTAAAATTTATTTTAAGGGGCAAAGACAAAGCAGAAAAATTTTAAAAAAATTTTAATAGAGAAGTGATAAGCATGGAACGAGATAAAAAGTTAGTCGGAAGAGAAGGGGGAAATTTGTCCCTTGGCCCCTTTCCCCCACCCCGGGGGGAAAAGGGAAATGATGATGATGTGATGAGATGAGGTATGATGAGAAAGTGAGATGATGAGATATGATGTGTGATGAATGATGATGATGTGATGAAATTTCGGGAGGTCAAGCGGGCAAACCGGAATTACTCCTTTTTCCCCTATCCTCAGCCCCCCCCCCCCCCCCACAACGACAAGGAGGGGAAACCCTAAGACTGTTGTGTCTGCCCCCACCCAAAACAACGTCCCATTCGGGACCAGTTTCCCCGTTTCAGAACCCAAAATACCGGGGGGGGGGGGGGGGGAGGATGTGGGCCGGCCCTTAAATTTTCGAGTGCATTCAAAGGGGTTGCCGGAAATAGAGG
>NW_027627981.1:0-4724 GCF_034508935.2 Berghia stephanieae | reverse complement strand
TAACAGAGACATGCGACCTAAAGCCCCTTGACCAAAAGGGGGGGACTTTAGACTGCAAAATTTTTCAATGTGACTCTACAAGGAAAAATTTTCATACGAATCCCCTTTAAATACCTTTTTTTCTTTTGTCCTTTTGAAAAATTTTTTTTCCCCATTTTAATTTTAAAACCACCAAAAAAAAGAAAATTTTTAAGTGGGTGGGGGGGCTGTCCACGTTACTGTAGAACGAGTTAAGTCTCAATGGGATATTAGCTTTGGGGCAACCCAAATTTGGGTATTTTTCAAAACTTTTTTGCTATGTTTATTTTTTTGACAAGTCTCTCTTCCCCAAAAACGTCACTGCTATTTTTCACATAATGCAGGGGTTGATTGTGTGAAGAGGGTTTGGGGGGGAAAGATAGCAAGGCCTAGTGCGGGGCTACTTTTTCTGTGTCGTCCGTAAAAAAGGGGGGGGCCAATTATGGGTAAAAGGAGGGAAAAAAACTTTTTCATTGGGTCCAAAAAAAAAAAAAACAGAGAAGGGGCCGAAAATGTGTTTAAGGGGGTCTACAGAATAAAAAACAATATAACACAGGGGGGGGGACCAAAACACTGTTTTGAAAGAATAAAAAAAAATTTAAAAAAAGGTGGTGGGTTTTCAGTGACGAAAAAAAAAAAAGGGGGACATTATAAGTGGGAAATATCACATCCCAATTTAAAAAAGGGGTGAAGTAAAAAAGGTCCCCCGTTAACCCAATTGAGTCGGTAAAGCTCTTCCCCAGATTAAAAAGGATAGTCAAAGTCCTGTATTTAAAAAAAAATTTTGGAAGCATGGGTTTAAATACTTTTTTGGGGGTCGGATCGGGATAGAGTGAAGGGGGTTTGCAAAATTTCCAAATTTCAGAGAAAGGGGGTTTTTTTTCAATTTTTAGAGGGCAAGAAGGGGGAAAAGATTTGTTTTGTGTGTCTTTATATGTTACGGTAGGTACTTTTTTGGGGGTAAAATTTCATTTTTATTTTAAAATTTTGTTCTTTTTAAAATAAAAATTAAAAATTTAATTTTAATAAAAATAAACTTTTTTAATAATTTAAAAAGAAATTTTTTTGGGGGGGGACCTTTTTTTTAAAAATCTTAGTCGGGATTGTAGTTGTAAATTTTCTTTATATTCTAATGTCAAAAAAATAAGTGCACCACGGGGAATTTTCCTCCCAGCGCTTTTACTCACTGAGGCCCCCTTTCCCCCACCCGCGCTATTACTCCCCCAGCCCCCTACCCCGGGGGGGTTCCGGGGACCCCCCTTTTGTGGGCAGGGGGGGTTTTCTTAAAGTGTTTCTACCCCCCTTTTTGTTTCCAACTGCTTTCTGTCTTTGTTTTGGAAAATGAGTTTTTATTTGGGGGTTTTTTCCCGGGGTCCGGGGGGCCCCCCCGGCTGAGAGGGAAAAAGCGGGCAAAATGTATAGTTTGTTTTGGGGGGGTTTGATATTTTTTTCATTAAAAATCATTTCTCTGTTATGTCTGTATTTGTTTTTTTAAAATTATATTTGATTTTTAAAAACATTTGGTGTACCCTCTTGTCGGGGGGGGGACCTTTTTTGTTGGTTTTTTTTCTGGTGAGATTTTTTGGGTGTCTTAAAAAAACTAAAAGTTTTTGATGGTGTGCTTTTGGGGGTTTCATTTTTTTTCCCCTTTTGAAAAATTCCCCCCTTTGTCTTCCCTTTTTTGGGGCTTTAATGAATTCAAAAACTTTTTTACTTTTTCCATTTTTTCCCTTTTTTTTACGGGGGCGCGTAGCCTTAATTTTTGAAAGCCCCCGAAAAAAAAAAAACCCTAAAAACAAAAAAAAAAAAGTCCCTACCACGGTTTTTTTATTTCCATCCCCTTCCCAAAGGGTTTTATTTCCCCCGGGATTTCCCTTTTCCACCAGGCTTTTTACCCGAGTATAGGTTTTTTACCCACCGAGTCCTCCCAAAACCAGGGGGTATAACTCACCAAAGTCCTCCCCGCGTTTTTTTACTCAGGGGAAACACTGTCCCTCCACCGTTGCTATTAGAGTTGATTTTTATAGACCCCAAATTTTTACTTTTGGAGTCCTTTTCCACCGGCTTTTTTTCCCTTTTGGTTTAAAGTCCCTCCCCACCAGCGTTTTACCAGGTTATAGAGTTTTTTACTCACTGAGTCCTACGCCCAGCGTATTACTCAACCCCTTCCCCCCCCTTTTAACCCCCCCCCCAGGCTTTTTACCAGGGCAAAAACCCCCCCCCCCCCCCCCCCCACCGCTTTTATACCCCGGTCCCCCCAACGCTTTTACATCTGAGTTTTCCCTTTCCCACCCAGGCTTTTACCGTTGAATCCCTATCACCACCCACTTTTTCGCCCCGAGTTCCTACAAGGGGCTATTACGGGGAGTCCCTAAAAAACCCAGGCTAAACTATTACCACAAAATTCCCTCCCCACGGGGGGGGGGAAAAATTAAGCTAAAAATTAGACCCCCAAAAAAAAATTTTTTTCAGTATGGCAGAAAAAAAAAACAACGAACGATCTTTTTTTAAAATTTTTTACAAAAAAAATGTTTCTTACAAAAGAGGGGAATATTTTTTGAAAATAGTCTTGAAAAAAAAAAATTTTTCAGAATTTTTTTTTTGATTTTTTAGGAAAAAATTTGGTTTTGGGACAGGGGACGGGAAAAAAAAAAAAAAAAATTGATTTTAAAAAAATTCAAAAAAACTGCAAAAATTTTTTTTTTTAGCCAAAACCCAACCTTCATGATGGGCCAAAAAAAAAAATTTCAAAAGAAAAATTTGCCCAAATTTGGGAAGACAATCTGATGGGGAAAAAATCCAGTTTGTAAAGTTAAAAAAATAAGGAATGACGCAAATGAATTTTGAAAAAAATGAAAAATTTGTTTTTAAATTTGTAAAAAAGTAATTTTATGCGGGAAAAAAGGCCAACATTCTCAAGTATAAACCAATGGGGGAAACAAAAAAAAAACAGAAATATTTTTAAAAAAAATTGATTTAAAAATTCGAAAAAAAAATTTAAAAACGATTCGCAAAAACCCCATACCTCTAAGAAAAAAAAAATTGCGAAAATAATTTAATATCTGGTTTTTCCCCAAAAAAAAATTTCTTTAGGGGTAAAAAATATGCTTTTGTTCTAAAATTTTTAAAATTATATTTCATAAAAACAAAAATGTAATGTTAATTTTTGTTTTGCTAAACCCCCCAAAAATACAATTAAAAAAAAAAAAACTTTTTTAAGGGGCAACATAAGCTAAAATTGGGGACGAAAAAAACCCTAAAAATTTCTAACAAAATGCACCAAAAACTAGCAAAAAAAATTTTTTTTCAAAATTTAAAAAACAATGTTTCTTTTCATAAAAGCTTTTTTTTAAAAAAAAAACTTTGGAATAATTTTTTTTTTAAAATTTTTATTTGATTTCAAACTAAAAAAAATTTTTAGCGCGGTGGGGACGGGAAAAAAAAGGGGAAAAATTTTTTAAAAAATTTTTTTTAAAATTTTTGCTAAATTTTAATTTTCCCCCCCAAAACATTACACAGATTTTTTTTTTTTTTTGGTTTGTTTGTTGCTTTGGTTTTTAAAAAACCCCAAATTGGGTTTATGAGGGGCCGCTGAAAAAAAAAAAAAAGCAATCAAACAAAAATTAGTAAAAAATGTCAATCAAAATCAAAAACCTAAAGAATTCTTTAAGTAAATTTTAAATAACCAAGAACAAAAGGGGGAGGTTTACAGGGAAAAAAAAATACCCCCTGTAAAAAAAAATAAAATTTCAAAACCAAAAAGCGGATGGGCTAGAAAGAGAAGAAAAAAAAGGGGACTCATTTTCGGACGTACACCCATGGGGAAAAAAAATTTCTTTTAGGTTTGATTCAAGGGTGATGTCCCATTCCAAAACCCCACCCCCCATCAGTTTGAAAAAAAAAACATCATGGGGAAAAAAGTTTTGAATAAAATTTGAAGATAATTTAAAAAGGGAAAAAATTGTTGGGGGTTTAGGTTGCTGGGGAAAAATCGGGACAAATGATTAAAAAAACAGAATTTTTGAGAAAGCGAAAGCTTTTTTTAATTTTGACTTTTAAAGTTTAAAAAGGCGTTTTTGCAGACAACAAAAAGAAAATGACCCATAAAAAACTTTCAAATTGACCGTAATGGGGGACAAAAAAACGAAAAATTTTGGAAATTTGGAATCTAAAGTCAAAAAAAAAATTTAAAAATCGGTTCAAAAACCCATCCCCCTTAGAAAAAAAAAAAATGCGTAAAATTTTTTTTTTTACGCCCAGAGAAAAAATTAATTTTGGTGGTCAAAAATATGATGTCATATTTAGGGAATTCTAATTATAATCACAAAAAACCTAATTTTTACTTTTTAAAAATAGGTTACGATGATTTCAGATTATTAAATGTTTTTTTAAAAAAATTTTGGGTTTTGGGGCACGCTACCCTCATTTTTTATTTTTTTTTTCTACTTGAGAAACAAGGTGTATAAAAATTTAAATCTAGTCAAGTTAAAAACTGCAAAAATAAATTTTTCTATTTTAGAAAATTAAAAACAGTTAAATGTGCACTAGCTGAAAAAAAAAGAAAATTTGCTTTCCCCAAACCCGGGGTAAAAATTTTTTCGAAAAAAAAAATTTCAAAAAATTTACTTGTTTGGCCCCATTTTTTTTGTATTTTCCAAAAAAGGGGTTGATCCTGCTCGGGAGGGGAAAAAAAATTGAAATAAAAA
>NW_027627980.1:0-2500 GCF_034508935.2 Berghia stephanieae | reverse complement strand
TTTATTACGATTGTTTTTATAGAAATGAGTTAAATTTCCTGACACAGTGATGTATTGCCAAACATCACACTTTTAAAAAGTCATTCAAAGCGATGAGGCCCCCGTAGGCGGAGTTTATCCCGGTTTTTATAACGTGAAATGGGGCAATAGCAATTGGTTGCTATCCTGTGGATAGGTTTCTAGTTTTATGTCAAGTACTTCCTCCGATCTGCAGATCCAGCTACCCAATCCACTGCCGGAGGGACAAAAAAGGGTTTTGGGGGGGGGGGGGGGGGGGGAAGGAGGTCAGATAAAAATCTCGATGCTTTCCCGGGATCGACATTGGTCCCTTTGCGTAAAAAGCGAGTGCTCTACCAAAATGTGCTATCGGTACCTACCCCTCACATGGTTCAAACATAATTTTAATATGTGAACATTTTCATTATCTGGAAAGCCAGAAAATTCAGCTGGTGGCTGTTGCCGTTTTTACTTGGTGGAAAATGGTTATGGTGGGGTTAAAGTAAACTTGATACCGATGTCCGCTTGTTAAAGGTTGATAAAATGTTCTCGCACTAACTCGTGGTGAGAGGTTAAGTGGTTCTATCTCCATATTTGTTCAAATTGAGAAAAATTTATTTAAATTTTTATGTTTTTTGTAAATAACTATGTATAAACTTCAACCACTCTTTTATACTTAGTCTATGCGTAAATTTCAGATTTGAACAATTTTTGTCAGATAAAGCCTTTTAAAATCTTGATTGTAACGCATGTAATATCTCAAAATTTTCCAAAAGTGGATATAGAACCAGTTAAGTTAATCCTCAGCCCACGAACTGCTTTTATGGACTTTTCAAGTGGACGGTATTGACGGGACGGTGCTTTATCAGTCTGTCAATCTACACGGAGTCGGGAGGAGATGAGAGTGAGAGCGGGGAGGGGGTGGGGGGGGGGGTGGACAAAAGGAAGAATAAAACAAACACGCACGCACACATACACATTACCCATATAATTACACACTCACACACACCACACACACACACCACACAACACACACACAAATGCATTTATGATCTACTGTTGGGGGGGAACCAAGTATAGATAGTTTTGCAGATGACGTCACTCAGGCCTTTGTTATTGTTTTTGCCATCCGCGTTTGTGGTTGTTCTCACTAAACTGTATTAACCAGATTTATAAAAGTTCATGGTTACACAGAGTTTGTGGTGGGTCCGTTATACTTCCGGGTGGCAATGTTGTGAACTCCTAGGTCAAGCGCATTCTATTATATTGACAAAAAGTAAATTTTAAGTTAAAATGAGTAGAGGAAAAGTTTATTAAAAACCAAAACTTTCAGCATTTGATTCACCGCGGGCAATGTAACATATTGGCTGGTCTGATAGCTAAAAACGCAGTAATGGATAATATTTGTGACCCATCGTCTCAAAAACGGTGTTATGTCGGAACGAACCAAATGATTAAAAGCCGAATTAAATGTTAAAGGTCAAAATAAAAATTTGTTGGCATTAGCACACTAAAATAGGGTATCCATTCTCCTCAATAAAACATACAAACTAAATTTATTTCTGGCTATAAATTCAATTTTCACCATCTTAACCAACCCGACTTTAAAACCGTTTTTAGGCGAAGAGTCACTTTTACAGTTGGTTTTGGGTTTTATTTCCAGTACAACAATGGACCCAAAACAATGTGGGTTATCAGAGCTGCAAAATAAGTTTACGTGACCTCGAGCGATGATCAGAAGAAAAAAAAATGGGTTTAAAATTGGCAAACACGCATAATAGTTAGTTATATTATGATATTATAATTTCATATTAACCCGAGCATCTATATAAAGCAATGTTCAGTGAAAGTGCTCAAAGCGCTTTACATGGTTTTTTCCTAGCCAACAGCAACACTCAACATGTTGGACGAGACATTTGGCATGTGATCTGAAGGCGATAAGCTCCTTTTTTGTTTGTTTGTTTTTTTTTTTTTTTTTTTTTTTTTTTTTTTTTTTTTTTTTTTTTTTTTTTTGGACAGAAACAACGTTAAGGCTATTACTCATTTTTTCACCTATGCCATATCACATAACGCACAGGATAAAAAAATTCATTAAAACTGAGCGGCACTTAATATAGGCACTTACACGATCTAGCATTTCATGTATTAGGGCCGGGGATTAAGAATAAGTCTTCAATAAGATTCCACATTATCTTAAGTTGCTTTTTTTTTCGTACTTTTCATACTCCTTATGTCTTCCTATTTCTTTTTTTCTTCTTGTTCTTTCTCCGTTTTTGTTTTTGTTTTTAATATATATATATTTACTATCCTTATCGTGGCGCCTTGTTTTCCCGCCCCTACAGAAAGAGCCCCTCATGCTAAAAAATGAGTCGGTTGAGGCTCTTTACTAAAAAACACCACTATTTCACACTGCACACGCTACTAAAATTTATCACGCTCTGGCATGCACAATTGGTTCTTTTGAAATGCTTACAATATAATTCGTTATAATAATTTTATTTCC
>NW_027627979.1:0-4724 GCF_034508935.2 Berghia stephanieae | reverse complement strand
TTTCAGTTTCCGGGGATCAATTAAATAAAAATTTTCCCTTTGTCAATCCTCGAGAAGGCCTCAAAAGCGAAAGAAATGGAAAAGTCTTTTATTTTGTAACGGTTTCAATAATTTATGATACAATACATTTACAGAAAAACTATTACTGCAACACGTTTTGTCCAAAAAAAAGTTTCATTTACCTTATGAAGTTCTAGTAGAAAACATTTATTTTCTCACATTTTGGTCAGAAAAAGTATACTTTACATCTTTTAGTCAGACAAATGTTACTTCGCAAAATTTTGCCTGGAAAATTTCGTTAATACAGTTTATCCTGAAAACTTTTATTTCAGTGGTTTTGACGTTCCTACAATTTTGTCAAAAGAATATTCTAAATATATAATTGTTGACCCCCTAAAAAATTGTTTACTTCATATATTTGGCCAGAAAACATTCATACATTTTTGCTGGCCAAACGTTCATACAATTTTTAACCAGAAAACTTTTACTTCACACATTTTGATTAGAAAATTAAAATTTGATACAATTTTTGATAGAATGACAATTTAGAGAGAATATGTATTCTGATCTCATAACCGTTGGTCATAATATTATTATATTTCGGTCAGAAAACTTTTACTTTACACATTTCGACCAGAAAAATTTAATTTCATACAATTTTTGACAGAAAATTTTCATTTCAATATTGGGTCAAAACATTATTACTTTTCACATTTTGATTGGAAAACGTCCATTTCAGACAATTTGGTCGGAAAATTATTGTTCATTCACATATTTTTGTTAGAAATAATACTTTATTCATAAACTTTATCAAGATACTACTACTACAAATATTTGGTCTAAAAACATTTCATTGCATAGATTTGGGATAGAAAGTATTCATTTCATACATTTTTACACGCATACTTTTATTTTATAAATTTTGGTCAAAATATCTTTTACTTCCTTCATTTTGGACCAAAAACTTTTAATTTTTATTTTATTTATTTTTTATTTTATTTTTTCACCAGACACTATTTTGATCAAAAAACTTTAGTTTTCATAACATTTTTGTCATACAGTTTGTATTTCATAAACTTTGACCTGAAAATGAGTACTTCCAAATGTTGGTAAGAAAACTTTAACTTCACATTTTTAGCCAACAATGTTTTACTTCAAATGTTTTGGTTAGAAAAATATTTGCTATCAAGCTTATATTTTATAAATTTTAGCTTAAAAAATCAATTACATCACACCACATTTGGGCTTTGAAAAAAAAAAATTTCTTAGGTTCAATTGATACATTCTGTCCTGAAAACTTTTATTTAATAAATTTTGACCGTCTTGTAAATCGCCATTAGGTAACACTACACATTTGACAGATGTTTTTGTATGATATTACACTACCGCCTAAAAGACTGGTCGTCTACGACTTACACATGGTGTTACTGATCATTTGGGTTATCATCTTAGAAAAATATAGCAGCTGTTAGGACAGCGTTTCACTGGAATAAAATATTTTTGCTCAGATCGATAAAATTTGAGGAAAAAACACCTGCTGTTATCTAAAAGTGTTGTGCTATCAAATATTTAAAAACTTCGACAATGTTACTGGAGAAGTACAGTAAATATAGTGTCAAACCCTGAAAATGTGCGTTAAAAACATTCATGGTTTAATGTCATAAATTGAGATAATGTATACCTGGTTCATAAAATTTACTATTTCCTACACAAATTTTTTGTTACATTTTCAATTAGGTTTGTCTTGGTATGATAACCATAATGTAGGACATGAAGTGATGGAATTGTCTTTTCATTTTTTTTCATCAAAATCTATTTCACGAAGTGAGTAACTTGGCAAGGATATGTTATTGTATTAAGTAATTGATCAATCAACATGGTGTATTGTAATGATTGTTGTGTTTCATTTATTTATTTCTTGCTGCGAAAAATAATTCAAGTCCATGATACAAACACGAAACCCGCCGCATGTTGAAAATGACGGGTACAAGTATTATATCAGACAAGAATATTTATTATTAAAAAGCAACCAAGTTAAATAAGTCCGTGTGTCAAAAGATGTTGGGGTTTTACAAAAGCTTTTGTCATCAATTCTTTTAGTTTTGATTCAGATGTAAATTTTTCATTAACCCAATCAAAGTGTTTCCAAAAATGATATTGGGTAAAGAGAATATGACTGTAAAACATGATATTGGTTTACTTGTGTGAACACATGGACATTGCTTATCGGTCGTATTTCTATTTAATTGATCCTACGTGAATTTCAATGAAAACATTCACCTCCTATTGCACCCATCTACTAGTCGTATTCACATAGTGAAGAGGTTTTAATTTGTCGATGGATAGATTGTCTAACTACCATACCAAAACGTCTTGATTTCGAATTCATGTTCTAATCTCTATACCGGAGGTTTCTACATATCAACATTGTCTACGGGGATTGTATTAAGTGTATGACGTCATCTCATTTATTTTACCAGACCTAGACAAGAACGCTACCTACTTTAATTGCATTATATAAAATTCTCCGTCGTCTTATTTAAAAAAATAAAGCAAATGGCATTTAAGACGGAAATTACAAACTACAAGACCCGCTTTAGAAAAATGACCCAAGAAAAAAAAAACAACACAGCCATACATGATAATTCTTCCTCCCAGTACAGTAAATCACTGGAAAAACTACATAATTCTTTAAAATTGATTGTTTGAGACGACAAGGGTGACAGCAAACAGACACTTTGTTGCTAAATTCACCATTAACCATGTGTCGATTTCATATGGTGATCCCTTTCGTTGATAAGTGGTAAGGCGTTTAACTATTAAACAAACTTCTCATGATTAATCTGTATAGAGATATTACACCTATTTTAAGTCAGTTGAACCTATAATTATTTTAAAAATATATCAACATTGTAATAGCGAGTAATATTGTGCGTGACATCGTGTTATTTCGGACATTTTCGTATTTGAGATTCACAGACATCACCAAATCAGGACAATGCAACTACTAACGTGTCTGTGATTACGGTTTATTAAGTCCAGATCATAATTTGTTAATTCGAAAATAGTCGTTTGGTATCATCGATTCAAATCCACTTTCAAAGAGAGAAGGGGAATACGAAGAAAGGGGATTTGACTGACATGGTATCTACTTTAATCTGTTTTCTATTAACAATATTCTGAATCGAATAAAAGTGTTCATCATAATTCAGTGCTGAGTTCACTTCTTGAAAGATGTATTTTGTTACACCCTGCACTATCTTTGATTTATCTCTTCTTCGTTTGGTGGGTAAATTATCTTTACGGTCGCATCATTGGACACGCGTGATAATTATTTTTTAATGAACATTTATATATTTCAAGATCTTTTTTTAGTTAAATAATGGAATATTTTTTGATGCTAGAAATTTTAAAGTCATGGTGCGATGGTAATGGTGAGGTGATACAAAATAAAATGAGATATTAGAATGTAGTGTCCAATGAGGCGAGATAATCAAAATTACAGTCACAGTTACTTAAGTTGATAGTATAGTATTTTTTTTCTATAACGTTTTCGGAAGTCTTGTGATGAATGACTAAATAACTCGAACTAATTATTTAGAGCAGCTGTATTCCATTTATTGAATTAGACTGTAAAATATGAAGAAGAGGGGGGTTACCACTTGGAGATGATCATTGTTAACAATCATCATTGTCAATTAGGTGATAACAACGAACGGAATATAGATGTACCAATAAGACGTGACGAGTGAACGAGGATTATTCCCCTGCCGTCTGTTTTTACGAGTATCGAGTGTGTCATAAGACAAGGATAGCAAGAAAACAACGAAGTGTTTTGCTCTCGACCATGTGTCGTATTCACACAACGATTCTTATTGATCAAATTGTAAGGCGCCGATCTATCGCCGAAAATTCTCAAGTTCAAATCCGAATAGAGATGCGAGATCTATTATGAGTAATTTTGAACCTATGATTATATTATTCTAAAATATATCGACATTGTTTAAAGTGAGTGTTATTAACTTATTGTGAAATTCAATACAACAACCGGTCGTTTCATGAAAGTTTAACAGCCTGTTGAAATAAATATGTAAGGAACAAATGGATCTTTAATCAATACAACGCAATAAGTCTTTATTTTTTTTTATTTTTTTTTTTTTTTTGATACTATGATTATGTTTCATCTTTTTTCGCTGAGTAAGCTTTCTGCGCGATTATGGCTTTCAGAGAAGACAGGAATCGTAAGAAAACGACGAATTGTGTTGATCACGACCATGAGTCGTGTCGTGATCACACACCGATTCTTTATTGCTATAAAATAGATTTAAACAGAATCTTCTGGAATTTTCCCATGTTTATATATTGTTGAAAAATTTGGGAAGCATCAATTGCAAAGATTCCAGGTTTTTAAAAACCCCCTACAGATTTTCATCGGGGCCTGTTGCTTTACCACCCCTTCTTCGTTCCAGGGGCATGTTCAATTTCATTTTTGGGGTTTTTTGGGTTCCGCTTAAGGGTTTCTTTGAATTTTGGGGTTTTTTCTTTTTGGGGATCATTGTACAGTTCGCCTATTTTTCTACCCATCGGCTTTCTATATTTTGTTCTTAAAATAGCATTCCCCTTTTTGTTCTGGATAAACTTCCCTGCTTTGTTTTTCCTTTTTCCCCTGATATTTTTTTTTATTTTTTGGTGAGCTTGGGGGGGTTGGGGTTTGTATTCTCTTT
>NW_027627978.1:0-18443 GCF_034508935.2 Berghia stephanieae | reverse complement strand
TTTCACATCATTCTGTCACGATTTTCCATATTTATCTAATATGGTTTCTAACTTTGCTCTAGTCACGGCTTTCACACTTCCTGATGGTCCAGGACCCGACTCTGTCCAAGTGATGCGGGTAGTCACTAGTCAGGGATGCGGTGTGATGGCTTACCCGCGTTTGGCAATGGAAGACGTTGATTTCACTCCGGTGCCTGAGTCGAGAGAGGTGGTCCTTGATTCTCGCTAGACTCTTGTACTTGTGACACGAAACACCACCATTTCTTGTCAACGGGTGGTCATCGTTTCTTCCTTTTCCAAACGTTGACATATACAGAAAAATATCATAAAGATGAAAATAGTCAATGAATTCATTTGGAATTTATATTTCGGCCTTTATCCAGTTTTGATAATACGTAATTATTCATAATATTTCATATTTTACAATCAGCTTTTGATATTGAAAGACATATAGAACAAAATATGTGATTAAAACATACCAAAATAATTATTTATACTATTGGCATAGCCTAATTACTACAACAACTTGTACAACGATTTTGGAGAGATCTCATCTCCAGTGGAAGCTTACCTGAAAGTTCTGGAATCAGATTTATTTGAGAAAAAATTCAAAATACTTTGTTTCCATACTGTGACTATTTGGTTTAGCCATATTACATATCACTTTCAGATCGGAGGATCTGAATTCCAAAGCTCGCTCTTATAAAATAATAATAATAATATAATAATAATAATAAAATAATAATAATAATAATAATAATATAATAAATAATAATAATAATAATAATAATAATAATTAATAATAAATAATGAAGAAAAATATTACACTAGCAATGCATGCTTCCCAAACTTTACCATATCTCTCTCTCTCTCTCTCTCTCTCTCTCTCTCTCTCTCTTTACTCTCCTCTTATCTCTCCTCTCCTATCTGTGTGTGTGAGTGTAAAGATAGACTCTCCCTATCTCCCTTTACTCTCTTCCTCTCTCTCTCTTATCTTCTCTCTACTCTCTTCTCTCTCTCTTTATCTCTCCTCTCTCTCTCTCTCTCTCTCCCCTCTGTGTGTGTGATTCTCTCTCTCTCTCTCTCTCTCTCTCTCTCCCTATCTCTCTAACTATCTGTCTATCTATCTATCTATCTATCTAAGGCGATTGCCATACCACTAGACCACATAGTTTCATGCAAATACTTTCACATCATTCTGTCACGATTTTCCATATTTATCTAATATGGTTTCTAACTTTGCTCTAGTCACGGCTTTCACACTTCCTGATGGTCCAGGACCCGACTCTGTCCAAGTGATGCGGGTAGTCACTAGTCAGGGATGCGGTGTGATGGCTTACCCGCGTTTGGCAATGGAAGACGTTGATTTCACTCCGGTGCCTGAGTCGAGAGAGGTGGTCCTTGATTCTCGCTAGACTCTTGTACTTGTGACACGAAACACCACCATTTCTTGTCAACGGGTGGTCATCGTTTCTTCCTTTTCCAAACGTTGACATATACAGAAAAATATCATAAAGATGAAAATAGTCAATGAATTCATTTGGAATTTATATTTCGGCCTTTATCCAGTTTTGATAATACGTAATTATTCATAATATTTCATATTTTACAATCAGCTTTTGATATTGAAAGAATATGGAACAAAATATGTGATTAAAACATACCAAAATAATTATTTATACTATTGGCATAGCCTAATTACTACAACAACTTGTACAACGATTTTGGAAGATCTCATCTGCAGTCGAAGCTTACCTGAAAGTTCTTGAATCAGATTAATTTGAGAAAAAATTTAAAATATTTTGATTCCATACTGTGACTATTTGGTCTAGCCATATTACATATCATTTCAGATCGGAGGATCTGAATTCCAAAGCTCGCTCTTATAATAATTAATATAATATAATAATATAATAATTAATAATAAAATAAAATAATAATAATAATAATAATAATAATAATAATAATAATAATAATAATAATAATAATAATAATAATATAATAATAATAATGAATGAATATAATTAAAATATACACTAGCAATGCATGCTTCCGAAACTTTACCATATCTCTCTCTCTCTCTCTCTCTCTCTCTCTCTCTCTCTAGCTCTCTCTTTATCTCTCCCTCTATCTCTCCCTCTCCCTATCTGTGTGTGTGAGTGTGAAAGATAGACTCTCCCTATCTCCCTTTATCTCTCTCTCCTCTCTCTATATATATCTCTCTTTCTCTCTATCTCTCTCTCTTTATCTCTCCCTCTCTCTCCTCTCTCTCTCTCTCTCTGTTATCTCTCTCTCTCTCTCTCTCCCTATCTCTCTAACTATCTATCTATCTATCTATCTAAGGCGATTGCCATACCACTAGACCACATAGTTTCATGCAAATACTTTCACATCATTCTGTCACGATTTTCCATATTTATCTAATATGGTTTCTAACTTTGCTCTAGTCACGGCTTTCACACTTCCTGATGGTCCAGGACCCGACTCTGTCCAAGTGATGCGGGTAGTCACTAGTCAGGGATGCGGTGTGATGGCTTACCCGCGTTTGGCAATGGAAGACGTTGATTTCACTCCGGTGCCTGAGTCGAGAGAGGTGGTCCTTGATTCTCGCTAGACTCTTGTACTTGTGACACGAAACACCACCATTTCTTGTCAACGGGTGGTCATCGTTTCTTCCTTTTCCAAACGTTGACATATACAGAAAAATATCATAAAGATGAAAATAGTCAATGAATTCATTTGGAATTTATATTTCGGCCTTTATCCAATTTTGATAATACGTAATTATTTATAATATTTCATATTTTACAATCAGCTTTTGATATTGAAAGAAATATGGAACAAAATATATGATTAAAACATACCAAAATAATTATTTATACTATTGGCATAGCCTAATTACTCCAACAACTTGTACAACGATTTTGGAAAGATCTCATATGCAGTCGAAGCTTACCAGAAAGTTCTGGAATCAGATTTATTTGAGAAAAAATTCAAAATACTTTGTTTCCATACTGTGACTATTTGGTCTAGCCATATTACATATCACTTTCAGATCGGAGGATCTGAATTCCAAAGCTCGCTCTTATAATAATAAATAATAATAATAATAATAATAATAATATAATAATAATAATATAAAATAATAATAATAAATTAAAATAATAATAATAAATAATAATAATATAATAATAATAATAATAATAATAAAATAATAATAATATAATAATAATAATGAAGAAAATCATTACACTAGCAATCATGCTTCCCAACTTTACCATTATCTCTCTCTCTACTCTCTCTCCTCTCTATCGTCTCTTTATCTCTCCTCTATCTCTCTCTCTCTCCTCTCTCATCTCTCTTTCGTTCTAAAACTCTCCCTATCTCCCTTCTCTCTCTCTCTCTCTCTCCTCTGTGTTGATGATCTCTCTCTCTCTCTCTCTCTCTCCTCCTATCCCCTATCTCTCTATCTATCTATCTATCTATCTAAGGCGATTGCCATACCACTAGACCACATAGTTTCATGCAAATACTTTCACATCATTCTGTCACGATTTTCCATATTTATCTAATATGGTTTCTAACTTTGCTCTAGTCACGGCTTTCACACTTCCTGATGGTCCAGGACCCGACTCTGTCCAAGTGATGCGGGTAGTCACTAGTCAGGGATGCGGTGTGATGGCTTACCCGCGTTTGGCAATGGAAGACGTTGATTTCACTCCGGTGCCTGAGTCGAGAGAGGTGGTCCTTGATTCTCGCTAGACTCTTGTACTTGTGACACGAAACACCACCATTTCTTGTCAACGGGTGGTCATCGTTTCTTCCTTTTCCAAACGTTGACATATACAGAAAAATATCATAAAGATGAAAATAGTCAATGAATTCATTTGGAATTTATATTTCGGCCTTTATCCAATTTTGATAATACGTAATTATTCATAATATTTCATATTTTACAATCAGCTTTGATATTGAAAGAAATATGGAACAAAATATGTGATTAAAACATACCAAAATAATTATTTATACTATTGGCATAGCCTAATTACTCCAACAACTTGTACAACGATTTTGGAAAGATCTCATCTGCAGTCGAAGCTTACCTGAAAGTTCTGGAATCAGATTTATTTGAGAAAAAATTCAAAATACTTTGTTTCCATACTGTGACTATTTGGTCTAGCCATATTACATATCACTTTCAGATCGGAGGATCTGAATTCCAAAGCTCGCTCTTATAATAATAAATAATAATAATATTAATAATAATAATAATATAATAATAATAATAATAATAATAATAATAATAATATATAATAATAATAATAATATAATAATAATAATAATAATAATAATAATATAATAATAATAATATATAATAATAATGAAGAAAATAACACTAGCAATGCACTTCCCAAACTTTACCATATCTCTTCCTCTCTCTCTCTCTCTCTCTCTCTACTCTCTCTTTATCTCCTCTTCTCTCTCTCTTCTCCCTATCTTGTGTGTGTGTGAAAGATAGACTCCTATCTCCTATCTCCTTCTCTCTCTCTCTCCTCTCTCTCTCTCTCCTCTGTGTGTGTGAGTCTCTCTCTCTCTCTCTCTCTCTCTCTCCTCTCTCTCTATCTACTTAACTATCTATCTATCTATCTAAGGCGATTGCCATACCACTAGACCACATAGTTTCATGCAAATACTTTTACATCATTCTGTCACGATTTTCCATATTTATCTAATATGGTTTCTAACTTTGCTCTAGTCACGGCTTTCACACTTCCTGATGGTCCAGGACCCGACTCTGTCCAAGTGATGCGGGTAGTCACTAGTCAGGGATGCGGTGTGATGGCTTACCCGCGTTTGGCAATGGAAGACGTTGATTTCACTCCGGTGCCTGAGTCGAGAGAGGTGGTCCTTGATTCTCGCTAGACTCTTGTACTTGTGACACGAAACACCACCATTTCTTGTCAACGGGTGGTCATCGTTTCTTCCTTTTCCAAACGTTGACATATACAGAAAAATATCATAAAGATGAAAATAGTCAATGAATTCATTTGGAATTTATATTTCGGCCTTTATCCATTTTGATAATACGTAATTATTCATAATATTTCATATTTTACAATCAGTTTTGATATTGAAAGAATATGGAACAAAATATGTGATTAAAACATACCAAAATAATTATTTATACTATTGGCATAGCCTAATTACTACAACAACTTGTACAACGATTTTGAAAGATCTCATCTGCAGTCGAAGCTTACCTGAAAGTTCTGGAATCAGATTTATTTGAGAAAAAATTCAAAATACTTTGTTTCCATACTGTGACTATTTGGTCTAGCCATATTACATATCACTTTCAGATCGGAGGATCTGAATTCCAAAGCTCGCTCTTATATATAATATAATAATAATTAATAATAATAATAATAATAATAAATAATAATAATAATAATAATAATAATAAAATAATAATAATAATAATATAAATTATAAAAATAATAATAATTAATAATAAATTAATAATAATATATAAAAATATATATATAGTCTTACTGCATGCTTTCCCAACTTTACCATTCCTCTCTCTCTCTCTCTCCTCCTCTCTATCTTTTCTCCTCCTCTTTTATCTCTCCCTCTCTCTCCTCTCTCTCTCTCCTCTGTGTGTGATTCTCTCTCCTCTCTCCTCTCTCCCTATCTCTCTAACTACTATATCTATCTATCTAAGGCGATTGCCATACCACTAACCACATAGTTTCATGCAAATACTTTCACATCATTCTGTCACGATTTTCCATATTTATCTAATATGGTTTTAACTTTGCCTAGTCACGGCTTTCACACTTCCTGATTGTCCAGGACCCGACTCTGTCCAAGTGATGCGGGTATTCACTAGTCAGGGATGCGGTGTGATGGCTTACCCGCGTTTGGCAATGGAAGACGTTGATTTCACTCCGTGCTGATCGAGAGAGTGTCCTTGATTCTCGCTAGACTCTTGTACTTGTGACACGAAACACCACCATTTCTTGTAGGTGGTCATCGTTTCTTCCTTTTCCAAACGTTGACATACCCAGAAAATATCATAAAGATGAAAATATCAATGAATTCATTTGGAATTTATATTTCGGCCTTATCCAATTTTGATAATACGTAATTATTCATAATATTTCATATTTTACAATCAGCTTTGATATTGAAGAAATATGGAACAAAATATATGATTAAAACATACCAAAATAATTATTTATACTATTGGCATAGCCTAATTACTCCAACAACTTGTACAACGATTTTGGAAGATCTCATCTGCAGTCGAAGCTTACCTAAGTTCTGGAATAAGATTTATTTGAGAAAAAATTAAATAATTTGTTTCCATACTGTGACTATTTGGTCTAGCCATATTACTATCACTTTCAGATCGGAGGATCTGAATCCAAAGCTCGCTCTTATAAAATAATATATATAATAATAATAAATAATAATAATAATATAATAATAATAATAATAATAATAATAAAATATAATATAAATAATAATAATAATAAAAATCATACACATGCATGCTTCCCACTTACCATTTTCCTCTTCTCCTCTTCTCTCTCCTCTCCTCCTCTCTTTCTCCTCCATTCCCTCTCTCCCCCTTTTATCCTTTCTCTCTTTCTTCTCTAGGCGATTGCAACACAGACACATGTTTATCAAAACTTTACACTTCTGCACGATTCATTACTAATGTTCAACTTTGCTAGTCGGCTTCAACTCTGGTCAGGACCGACTTCAGGATGCGGTATCACTACAGGATGCGGTGTGGTACCGTTTGGCAATGGAAGACGTTGATCACTCCGTGCCTGATCGAGAGAGGTGTCTTGATTCTCTAGCTTTACTGTGCACAACACCCCATTTCTGTAGGGTGGTCATCGTTTCTTCTTTTCCAAACGTTGAATATACAGAAAAAATCATAAAGATGAAAATAGTCAATGAATTATTTGAATTATATTTCGCTTATCATTTTGTATACGAATTATTCTATATTCATATTACAACATTGATATTGAAAAAAATGACAAAATATGATTAAATACCAAAATAATATTACTATTGCTAGCCTAATACCAACACTTGTACAACGATTGAAGATCCTCTGCAGTCGAAGTCCTGAAGTTCTGGAATCAATTTATTGAGAAAAATTCAAATACTTTGTTCCATACTGTGATATGTCTACCATATTACATATCACTTTCAGATCGGAGGATCTGAATTCCAAAGTCGCTCTTTATAAATAATAATAATTAATAATAATAATAATAAAATAATATAAAATAATAAATAATATAATAAATTATTCAGTAAAGTACTAATTTAATAGATTTATTGAAAGAAATTTCAAAATTGTTTCAACGTGCTATTTTCTCCATACTTCTTTCAAGTCTATAAAGTCCTTTAATTTATATTATATATAATTAAAATATAATATAATCTTAATATTATATTATAATAATATATATATATATTATAAACTAATTTATATTGAGATTCTCTACTCCTCCTTCCAATCTTTCTTTCTCTCTCTACTTCCCTCATCTTATTCATCTTTCTCTTCTTCCTTTTTGTGACTATTTGTTCTCTTATTCTCTACCGTTTCACTCGTTGTCGTGATATCTCTCATTCTATCTCTTATATTATGTTATTTGCATACATTATACACATCTTTATGAAAATTTCACTATTCTCAGATTTTCATTAAAATCATTTACTTTCTCTGTCATGTTTCACCTTCCTAATGGTCAACCGAATCTTCCAATGATGGGAGTCATATTCGTTGTTTTGGCTTACCCGTTTGGAATGGAACGTTGATTTACTTCTCCTATCAGAGGTGTCCTTGATCTGACTAATTTGACTTGTGAACAAACCCATATTTTAACGGTGGCATCCTTTTTTCTTTTCCAACTTGACATATATGAAAAATATCTAAGTGAATTTCATGAATTATTGGAATTTTATTTGGACTAATCAATTTTTATCGTATTTAAATTGTTCATTTTACAAATAATTGATGATAAAATATGAACAATATTGATTAAATACAAAATAATATTTTATATTGATACTAATTACGAAAAATTATAAAATTTAAAAATTTTTGCATCAATTACCGAAGTTCGGGAATCTTTTTTGAGAAAAAAAATTCAAAATCTTTTTTCCTCTGTGACTTTTGGCTAGCCATATTAATAACACTTTCAGATCGGGGTCTGAATTCACATAGTAGTAGTTGTATTAAAATATTTAAGAAGTAGTTATATATCTTAGGATTAGTTTGTAGTATTTTAGTAGTAGTAGTAGTAGTAGTAAGTAGTAGTATAGTATTAGGAAGTGGTAGTAGTAGTAGTAGTAGTAATTATAGTAATAGTAGTAGTATTAGTAGTAGTAGTAGTAGTAGAGTAATAGTATTAGTAAAAATTTAAATTATTAGTATAGTTGTAGTAGTTAGTAGTAGTAGTATTAGTAGTAGTAGTCGTAGTAGTAGTGGTAAGTGGTAGTGTAGTAGAAAGTAGTAGAAAAAGTAATAGTAGTAGTAGAGTAGTAGTGTATAGTAGTAAATTATTAGTAGTAAGTAGTTGTAGTAGTAGTAGTATTATAGTAGTAGTATTAATATATTAGTATAGTATATAGTGTGTGTATTAGTAGTAGTATATAGTGGGTAGTAGTAGTTAGTAGTATATAATAGTAGTAGTTTATTAGTAGTATTAGTAGTAGTAAAGTAGTAGTAAGTATTTAAGAGTATAGTAGTAGTATTAGTAGTGTAGTAGTATTTAGTAAGTAGTATATAGAGTTTTGGGTAGTAGAGTTTTAGAAGTAAGTAAATTAAGCAGTAAGAGTAGTATATAGTAGTAGTAGTGGTAGTGGTAGTAGTAGTATAGTAGTAGTAGTAGTAGTAGTAGTATAGTAGTAGTATATCGTCGGACTACACTTCTATGTCAAAGGTATCAATCCACCAGGTTCGGAAGTCATCCATCACATTGTTGATGGTTTCAAATTGCCCCCGTCAAGTTTTGTCTCTGGGCAATCTATACGAGTGGTATTGCATCTTTGTGTTCCAATACTGCTATGCTCTGACCCCCCCCCCCCCCCCAACACATTAGAATTTTGACCAATGAACTCCGTCCTTAAAATCGATAAAAATACACTTATCTGGCAAAAACTCCTCGAACTGGAATGGTGATTCAATTAACTGGACATTGCGCAATAACAAATTGCTCTAGTATTAGAGGCCTAGTGTCTAAGAGGTATGACACTCGCTTCGGATCGGAAGGTCCTGGTTCGAGCCCTCGCTCGGCGCATAGTTAGTCATTGGAAAAGACTCATATACTCACATTCTCTGACCGAACTGGTGTAAAATGAGTACCTGGTCGGTTAAGCATTGTCTATGTCCCAAAAATAGTATATCCCTGGATAGGCCGTCCATGTACTCGTCTCTACGTGTATAATGTTGCTTTTGGCCAGGGATCCCTTTAAACGCGCTTGGAGCACGTTTAGTGATATTGCGCATATATAAAAGCTCAAGTTTTTTTTTGATTGTTTTTTTTTTTCGCATCCTGCTATTCAAACACATATGACGGCTGTAGTGTTGGGGCGGGGAGGGGGGTCAACAATCTCTTGTTCCTTTTCGAGATGAAGTGAATGCTCCTACCAAACTGAGCTATTGGAAGACCTACAGTAGGCGGTGAGATTCATTTGTTTATTTCGAGCGGCCAAAATATGCAACAAAAAATCACGAATAACCGCAATATTTATCTGAAGTCGGATCTGAAGTTCACGGAGGCGAGCAAATCGATTCCTCGCACCACATTAAGTTATCCCTGCTAATAAACGTGATAAACATTCCGTTGACACTTAAATAAGCATTATCTCTTAACTTTATAACAATCTTATACATAACACCTCCTGACAGTAAAGAAGTCACGGGATCAACATTTTTTGACACTTTTATCGATCAATACATAAAAATTGAAGACCTTTTTTATAGCGCAATATATACTAAATGTGCTCAACAGGCGCTTTACAATGGTTCCGCCCACGAGCAACATTTTTAACATTTGGATGTGAACATGAAGCCTGTTAGCTATATTACATTTTTCGACGGGGGAGAGACAACGCTGTTAACGCCAGGAACTCATTTACACCTGAGTTCGGTGAGAAAATTTGAGTAAAGAGTCCCATCCAAGGACTCAATTATGCACCGAGCGAGGCTCGAACCCCAGGACCTTCCAATCGAAAGCGAGTGTCATAACCACTGACCAACATGTAGTAAACTGTATCTTGTCATAATAAAGATAAAGACATTTTGTCATGCAATGAATACAGACGGATCCATTTACTTTAACATCTCTTCGACAGTCGTAACGTCACTTCCTTCCTAATGACCATGGTAACTTATTAACACTGCTCTAAACCTATCGGAACAATGGCAGACTCCCCGTTGAATATTTCCCCGCAGCATAAAAGCGTATCCAGATGGAAAAAAACGCTCCCATAAATTGATCGTGATTTGACTTTTAACACATTCTGATCAAAAGGCATCTGAAAAGTTCTAACCAGCATGAAGAATAAAAAGTAATGACTTTCTTTGTTTAGAAGCCGGCCGTATGCCTGGCGGCGTGACATCAGACATAACTGAAGCAATGTACGATGATGTGATGATGATAAGATGATGATGATGATGATGAAATGATGATGATAATGATGAAGATGATGTATAATGATGATTGATGATGATCCCCGCTTTCCCCTTCCTGTCACTCGAGCATTGAATGAGTAGCTGCAGATCTTTTAGATTGACTGAAAGACTCTGAGATAGACTATCATCCATATCAGAAGTGATAGCAAGCAATTGCCATTTATCTGTTTCACACTATGGAGGCTATTTGGTCTAGTGGTATGACACAACGCTTTTGATCGGAAGGCCCCCCCTGAGTTCGAGCCTCGAGCTCGACGCTTAGTTTGTCCTTGGAAAAGGCACTTTACTCAACATTCTCTCACCGTCTCAGGTGTAAAATGAGTACCTGGACGTTATCAGCATTGTCTCTGTCCGAAAAATTGTAATATCGCCTAACAGGCTTGATGTCCCGTCCCTACATGTAAATGGTGCTGTTATGACCAGGGACCCCTTGAAAAAGCGCTTTTACACGTTTAGTGGAATTGCGGCTATATAAAAGCTCAATTTTTTTCTATAGAGACCAGGATAAGACTCACGCTCCCAAGAGCCGAATATGCACTGGAGACTACTACACTACATCTAAGCAATGATTGGTAGCTGGGTAGCCTGTTAGATCTTGGACGAAAAGTACTTTGGCGTTTTGACAAACGTCCCCATTCAAAGATTAAATAAATAACGTGAATTTGAATGTAAGCTTCCAATTTAATTCAATTTGATCTGTTTTTTGTAATTAAATGAAGCTTACAATCAACTTCACGTTATATTTAATCTTTGCATGGGACGTTGAGTCAACGCAAAGTATCTTTCCGTCAGATCTAACAGGCCCACTACCAACTCATTGCTGTGGTAGTAGTATAGTCCTCCAGAGCTATTCGGCTCATGGAGCGGAGTTTTATCCTGGTCTCTATAGAAAAAAATTGAGCTTTTATTATAGCGCAATATCCACTAAACTGCTAAAGCGCTTTCAAGGGGTCCCTGGTCACAGCAACATTTAACATGTAGAACGGGACATAACGCCTGGTTAGGCGATATTACAATTTTTCGACAGAGACAAAGCTGTTAACGTCCAGGTACGCCATTTTACACTGAGTACGGTGAGAAATGTGAGTAAAGAGCCTTTTCTCAAGGCCTAAACTATGCCTCAGCTCGAGGCTCGAACTCCAGGGCCTTCCGATCACAAAAGCGAGTGTCATACCACTAGCCCACAATATCCTCATAGTGTGAACGATAATGGCAATTGCTATTTCGCTATCTTCTGAAAGGATGCTAGTCCCTATCTCAGAGTACTTTCTGTCAAATCTAACAGACTCAGCTACTCATTCACTGCTGAGTGACAGGAAGGGGGAGGGGATCATCAACATCTCATCATCATATCACATCATTATCATCATCATCATCAACATCATCATCATCATCATCAATCACATCACCATCGAAATTGGCTTCATAGACTGATGTCACGCCGCCCGGCAACGGCCGGTTCTAAACAAAGAAAGACATTACTTTTTATTCTTCATGCTGGTGTAGAACTTTTTTCATATGCCTTGTGATCAGAAGGTGTAAAAGTCAAAACACGATCAAATTTATGGGGTTTTTTTCCATCTGGATACGCTTTTATGCATCCCCTAAACTACAATACTACTACTACTACTACTACTACTACTACTACTACTACTACTACTACTACTACTACATACTACTACTACAAAACCCTACACTACACTAACTACACTACTACTACTACTACTACAACTACTACTACTTACGGACTACTACTACAATCACTACTACTACTATACACTACTCTATCTACTACTACTACTACTACTACACTCTTACTACTCAACTACGACTACTACTACTACTACTACTACTACACTACTACTACTACTACTACTACTACTACCTCCCTACTACTACTACTAACACTTACTACTACTACTACACTACTACTACAACTACTATACTACTACTACTACTACAACTACTACTACTACTACTATTACTACTACTACACTACTACTACTACTACTACTACTACTACTACACACTACTACTACTACTACTACTACTACTACTACAAACTACTACTACTACTACTACTACTACTACTACTACTATACTACTACTACTACTACTACACTACTATACTACTACTACTACTACTACTACTACTACTACTACTACTACAACTACTACTACTACTACTACTACTACTACTACTACTATTTACTACTACACTACCACTACTACTACTACAACTACTACACTACTACTACTACTACTACTAACAACTACAACTACTACACTACTACTACTACTACACTACTACTATACTAAACTAAGACACTACTACTACACTACACTACTACTACTATTTACTACTACTACTACTACCACTACTACTACAAACCCCACTACAAACACTCCCTCACTACGTAAACATGCTGTGTCTTCTATCGCCCCCATACCACATTTTCCATTGTTTCCTGTCAATTTTTGTTTTTTTTTTTTTTTTTTTTTTTGGGGGGGGTCTTGGAATGAGATTACTTAGGTTTGTCTGATCCTTGCCGGATTCCTTGGCTGGGATGGGAAACAGTGAATATATAGTATTTGTTTTGGGAGATGATATATTTTCCTAGTAAATCACTCCTCTCTTTTATGGCATTGTATTATGTTTTAGTTTGCATATATAATATATGATTGGTAAATATTTGAGTGCATCCTCTTAGTTTGGGACTTTGTGCATATGGTCTGGACAAGACTTTTAGATGATCTCAAACTAAGTACTTTGAGTGTGTGCTCTTGAATCTACATCTGTTCATTCGAACAATTCCCCTTGTCTTACGTTTTCTTTTTGCTTGTAATTGTAATTCCTAGAACTTTTACTATCCCGTTTTCTTCCTTCTTACTGCGCTGATATGACCGTAGTGTGTTGCAAGCACTGTAAAACCCTTAAAAACAACAAACAAAGCAGGGAGCAGGCTTTGGTGTAAGGTTTGTATGAAACATTCCAGTCAAGCGAAAGAATAAATAATGACCCCAAAAAAGAAATGATCATCCTAAAAAATACTATAAATCATGCCTGCCTCACTGCGATCGAACCTTGTGGGGGGGGAGACTCCTGATTAATCATAGTTCAATCCCAGTCACCTCAGGCTGAAATCTAGCATCCTAGACAATAACACTAGTCTTTCGCAGACTGATCTACCCAATTCCGTTTTGACAGAGGAATTGGAAAATCAATCCTTCTGGATTTTGATGGTTCATGTGGCTTGGGGAGTCTAAGTGTTCAAACTCACGTCATGTTGATGCATTTTCTACGACTTTTTATTTATATCCGAAAAAGAGAATTCTATGTAGAACAACGCATTGTTTTTCTTGCCTACATTGGATGATATTTCTAGTATTATTGTGGTCAGTATTGCTCAGATAGTTAGGAAAGAATATACGACATAAGGAATTCCATTATCCTTCTCTGTACTTCTTGATTTTTTATCTTTTTTTTTTAATTACTGTTTCACACACAAAATAAATGTCAAAAAATTGTGGCAGCATTTCGGCCTTCGTTGGTTACTGGGCTCATCTTCATATATTTTTTATGCGACACAATCGATGATTTTAAAAATTAAGAATCATGAAATTTCCATAAAGTTCTGTTTCTCTGGCTTATTTTCCTTCTCATAATCAATGACTTTGTTTTTTCACCTCATATTTATACTATTATCCTGACAGAAACATGATTATTATTATTAATATTATTATGTATTATTTATTATTATTATTATTATTATTATTATTATTATTATTATAATATAAGAGGCGAGCTTGGAATTCAGATCCACCTAACTGAAAGTGATAGGTAATATGCTAAACCAAATAGTCACAGAATGAAACAAAGTATTTTAATTTTTTTTCCAAATTAAATCTGATTCCAGAACCTTTCAGGTAAGCTACCACTGGAGATGAGATCTCCCAAAATCGTGTACAAGTTGTTTGTAGTAATAGGCAATCAATAGTTAATTAATTACAGAGAGAGAGAAGAGAGAGAGAGAGAGAGAGAGAGAGAGAGAGGGAGTGGAATATGGTAAATTTTGGGAAAAGCGCATTGCAGGTAATATTTTCTTATTATTATTTTTTTTATTATTTTTTTTTTTTATTATTATTATTATTTTTTTATTATTATTTTTTATTTTATTTTTTTTTTATTAATTATTTTTAAAGAGCGAGTTTGGAATTCAGCCCTCCGATCAAAAAAGGTATTATTGCTAGACCAAATGTACGTGGGGAAATAATATTTGAATTTTTCTAAAAAAATTTGTTTCAAATTTTCAGGTAAGCTTCGATGAGATGAGATTTTCCCAAAATCTTGTAAATTTGTTGAGTTTTAGGCTAGGCCAATAGTTAAATAATTATTTTGGTTGTTTTAATCAATTTTTGTTCCATACTTTCAATATCAAATTGATTGAAAAATTTTGAATTTTAAATAAATTAATTATCAAAATTTGGGTAAGGCCCAAAAATTTAAAAATTCCCAAATGAATTCATTGAATATTTTCATCTTTATGAATTTTTCTTATATTAATTTGGAAAAGAAAACGATGACCCCCCGTTGAAAAGAAATGGTGGTGTTTGGTCACAAGTACAAGAGTTGCGAGAATAAAGGCCCACCTCTCTGACTCAGGACCGGGGAAAAATCAACTTTCCTTTGCCAAGCGGGTAAGCCATCCACCGCATCCCTGACAAGTGACTCCCGCATCCTTGGACAGAGTGGGCCCCTGGACCATCGGGAATGTGAAACCGTGATAGAGAAAGTTAAAACCATTTTAAATAAAAGGGAAAAATGTACAGAAATGTGAAAGTATTTGCATGAAATTTTGTGGTTAGTGGTTGGCAATCGCCTTAGATAGATGGGAAAGTTAGATAGTTGAGATGGGGAGAGAAAAGGGGGAGAGAAGGGGGGGGGGGGGGAAAAGAAAGGGAAGAAAATAAAGAGAGAGAGAAGAGGGGGGGGGAGAGATAAGAGGAGGGGAAAAGAGAGAAAAGAGGAGAGAGAAGGGGGAGAGAGAAAAGGAAAGGGGAATTTTTAAAAAAGTAGGAAGGGAAAAATTTTGGAAAAAATTTGAGGAAAGAAAAAAAAAAATTTTTAAAAAGTTAAGTTTATTTTATTTTTAAATTTTTTTATTTTTTTATTATTATTATTATTAATTATTTTTATTATTATTATTATTATTATTATTATTATTATTATTTTTTTTATTATTTTTTATTATTTTTATTATTATTATTTTATTTTTATTTTTTTTTTATAAGAGCGACTTTGGTTTTCAGATCCCCGTTAAAAGTGTATAAAAATATGGCAAACCCAAAATAGCACAGTATGGAAACAAAGTTTTTTGTTTTTTTCTAAAAATCGATTCCGAACTTTCGGGAAAGCTTCACTGAGTGAATTTTTCCCAAAATCGTTGTAAAAGTTTTGTAGTAATTAGGCTTGCCAATAGATAAATAATTATTTTGGTAGTTTTAATCAATATTTTTTCCCATTTTTTAAATTCAAAAGTGATTGTAAAATATGAAATATTATAAATAATTAGTAAAATAAAAAAGGGGAAAAGGCCCAAAATTAATTCCAAAATGAATTCATTGATATTTTATCTTATGATATTTTTTGTTTTTGTCACTTTTGGGAAAAAAGGAAAGAAAATGACCCCGTTGACAAGAAGGGTGGTGTTTTGTCACAAGTCAAGGTCTAGCGAAAATAAGGAAAACCTCTTCGACTCGGCCCCGGAGTAAAAATCAACGTCTTCCATTGCCAAAGGGGTAACCCAAAACACCGCATCCCTGACTGTAAAACCCCCATCATTGGACAGAGTGGGCCCTGGACCTCGGAAGGTGAAAGCCTGCTGAGAAAAGTTAAAAACCATATTAGATAAAATGGAAATGGACAGAATGATGGAAGTATTTGCATAAACATGGGGGTCTAGTGGTTGGCACCCCTTTTGATTTAAAATAGATAGTAAAATAGTTAGAGGAAGGGAGAAAAGGAAAAAGGAAAAAAAAATTTTGGAGAAAGAAGAGAGAGGAGAAAAAAGGGGAAAAGGAGAGGAACCCACACCAAACAGGGGAGAGAGGAGGAGGGGAAAAAGAGAGGGGAGGAGAAAAGGGAGAAAAAAGGAGAGAGGGGAGAAAAAAAAATGGAAAGTTGGGAAGATGCATTGCTAGTGAAATGTTTTCTTCATTTTTATTTTTATTATTTTTATTATTATTTTTTTTTATTTTTAAATTATTATTTTTTTTAAATTTTATTTTTATTATTATTATTATTATTATTATTAAGCGGTTTTGGGAATTCAATCCTCCGTTTAAAAGGTAGAAATTTTGGGGGGGGTTTTTTGCCAATAATTTTTTAGTTTTTTTGGAGTTTTTAATTTTTACTATTTTGGTTTTACCCAAAAAAATTTTTTTTAATTTTAATAAATTATTTTGTTAAAATAAAATATTATTTTTTAAAATATTTTTTCGTATTATAAAAATTGGAAAAAAAGGCCCGAAAATAAATTCCAATAATTTTCATTGACATTTTATCTTTATGATATTTTTCTTAATGTCAACTTTGGAAAAGGGAAAAAAAAAAGATACCCCCCGTTGACAAAAAATGGTGGGGTTTGGTCCAAGTACAAGATTTAGCGAAAATAAGGCCCCCTTCGACTCAGGACCGGGTGAAATAAAACGTTTTCCCATTCCCAAACGCGGAAAGCCATCACACCGCATCCCTGACTATGACTACCCCATCATTGGCAGGTCGGGTCCGGGACCATCAAAAAGTGGAAGCGTGACTAGGAAAAGGTTAAAACCCCATTTTAAATAAAATGGAAAATCTTTGACAAAATGATTAAAAGTTTTGCTGAAATATGTGGTCTAGGGGGTTTGGAAACCCCTTTAGATAGATAAAAGGATAAAATTGGGGGAAGGGGAAGGGGAAAAAGGTGAGGAAAAAGAGAGGAAAAAGGGAGAGAGAGCGAGAAAAAAAAGGGAGAAAAGGGGGAAGAGGGAGGAAAAAAAATAAAAAGGTGAGGGGGTAAAAGGAGAGGAGAAAGAGGGGGAGGAGAAAAAGGGGAAGGGAAAATTTTATCCCAAATTTTTTTTCAAAAAACAATAAAAAATAAAAATAAAGAAGAAAAAAAAAAAAAAAAAAATTTTATTTTTTTAAAAATTTTTTAAATTTTTTATTTCTTTTTATTTTATTATTATTATTTTTTTATTTTTTTATTATTTTTATTTTTTAATTTATTATTTTATTTTTTAATTTTTTTATTATTTTTTTTATTTTTTTATAAAAGGGGGGCTTTAAAAATTCAGACCCTCGTTGGGGGATTTTTTGGCTAAAAAAATAGTTTAAAACTTTTTTAAATTTTTTTTAAAAAAATTTTTTTAAACCTTTTTTTGTCCCAATGGTTTTTCCAAAATTTTTTAAAAAATTTTGATTTTGGAAAATTAAAATTTTTTTGGGTTGAATTTTTTTTTTCCATTTTTTTAATTCAAAAGGGGTTTAAAAAAAAAATTTGAAAATTATTTATAAAATTAAAAACCAAATATAAATTAATTTTTGATATTTTTTCTTTTTGTATTTTTTCTGAAAATTGTAAAACTTTGGAAAAGGAAGAAACTCCCCCTTGCAAGAAAGGGTGGGTTTCGGTCAAAAGTAAAGAGTCTAGGAGAATCAAGGACCCCCACC
>NW_027627977.1:0-4725 GCF_034508935.2 Berghia stephanieae | reverse complement strand
AAAATTTAATTGGTGTTGATGACGGTAAGCTTTGATTTTGAAGCAACGGGGATGATGGTTGGTATCAAAGATGGCAACAGTGTTGATATTGGTATTGATGACTGTAAATTTTGTAGGGTATTGAGGGAGGAAAAAGTGTTGTATTCAGCGACCGAAACAGTTTTGTTTTGGTATTGATAGTGAAAATATGTTTTTTGGTTGATGTGGTTTCAATGGAACCAATTACTTGTTTTGTTTGTTATGATTGTTTTTTGTTTTGTTTTAGGAAAGTTTCTATTGGTTTCGATGGAAACAAAATTTTGATATAGAAAATTTTTAAAAATAAAACAGTGTTGTATTTTATTAAGTTTTGAATTTTGGGGAAAATATAAATAGTAGTGTGGGTTTTGTTAGCGTAAAATAATAAAAACACTAAATTGTTGAATTACAAGCCCGTTGTCAAAATGGTAGGAGAAAGGCAACAAAGAATCCCCTTTCAGTAAAAAATTTTTAAAGTTTTTTTAATTGATTTTTAATAAAAACACAAAAACTTATCTTTTGCATAGCGAAATTACACTAAACGTGTCAAAGAGCTTTACATTGTGCCCCCAGTCTAGTTAAATGGACAATAGGATTAGACTGGCCCCGTTAGGGGATTTTAAAAAATATTTTCAGACAAGGCAAATCTTTTTTAAAGTCCCGTATCTTTTAAACCCCCGGGGCGGAGAGAATGGGTTTAAGATTCTTTCCAAGGACTCAAACAAAGCGCTGAAAAAAGGTTCGAATAAGAGTGAATGTTTTAACACAAACATAGAACTGGCAAAAAATTTTAATTTAAACTTTAAATTTTTTTAAAAACCCTTGTTTTCTCTTTTTTTTTTTTAATTAATATGTTTCCAGCTTTCCCCAAAATTTCCCTTTTGGGGTGTTCACATCGAAAGTTGGCCCCTACTTTTACTATCTATCTATCTACATCTATTTAACTATCTATCTTTACTATCTATCTATCTTCTATCTATCATCTTCTATCTTCTATTTTCTTTTTCTCGTGCCTACCAAATTTGGATATGTGGCCGTGAGGCTCAGTTTTTTTGTTTTATTTTACAGGCCCCCGTTTAAAATTTTCTTTTTTTCTTATGCATTTAGGTATCTTGTACGTCTAAAAAACCAAACCCCTTACGGATAGCAAAAATTTTGGGAATGAGATTGCAAAAGTGATGAAATTGATGACAACGTGATTTATTGGATTGAAATGGCAAAAGTGTTGATTTGGTATATAACGCAAAAATTGATAATGTTGGTTTTATTGATGGCAAAAGTTTTAAAATTTTAAAATGGGGGGAAAAAGTATTGATATTGTTATTGTTGGTGGCAAAGTGGGTGAAATTTTTGGGATTAATATTGATGATGGCAAAAGGGGTTGAATGGTGTTGATACGTTAAAAAGTGTTGATATTGTTATTTAAAATGGCAACGTAATGATTTTGGTATTAATTAAGGAAAAAGTGTGGATTGTAAAATGTAAAAAATATTGATATTGGTATTTATGGTGGCAATAGTGTTTTGTGGAATTTTGGGGGCTAAAAAGTGTTGATGTTGTTTGATGTTTGGGAATGATAGTGGTATTGTGAGGAATGTCTTAATATTGATTCATTGGAAACAAAAATTTTTGATATAGAAAAAAAATAATAAACAGTATAGCTATTGATATTTGGTATTAAAAATTTTGGGGGAATGTAGAAGTAGTGTCGGTATATTAGGATAACCTAAATATGACTACAATCGAATGTTTTACTCTCAGTCATGTTTGTAGGGAAAGAAAAAAAAAAGAATGATTTGGCCTTTCAGTAATATAGTTTTAATATTTTTTGTTTCAATTTATAAAAATACAAAAATGACCCTTTGGTTTGAACTAAACGTGTTGAAATCGCTTTACAAGGGTCCCCGTATCCGCCCCACTTAAAAAGGACGAGACATGAGCCGTTAGGGGTTCACAAGTTTTCCGATACAAAAAAAGCAGTTCGGTGGTAAGATTCTTTCCAAGAATGAATATGCGCTGAAGAGGTTCAAACCCTAGGCCCTTGACCCGGGAAGCAGTGGTTTACGGGGCCCCACATAGCCGCAAAAAATTGTTTAAATTTAATGTTTGATTTAAAACTGTTGTGTTTTTCACCCTATTAAACAAAATTTAAATTTTTCCCCCCATTATTATGTTTTCCTTGGTATGTGCTTATGGAATTTGACCCCCAACTCTCTCTCTCTACTCTCTTCTCTCTCTCTTTCTTTTTCCTCTATCTATCTACTATCTCTTCTTTTATTTATATATATATATATATTATATTATATATATTTTATACTAGTAAAAACCCCGCAATTTCGCGGGGAAAGAAATTTTCTTTCGATTTTTGTGATCATTTTTTTTTAGCTTGTTACGATTAGATGCACACTTAATCGATGTGCTTGTCGTCGGTGCCATATTGATTCAGTCAGTAGTTCAATATCAATAAGTCAAAAGTCTTTCCCCACCTTGATTGGGAGGCTTCCCGAAAGCTCCTACAAAGGGAAACAATTTAAATATTTACTCAAAAACCCCAAGGGAAAAAGTAAAAACTAGGTATTTTAAAGAAACCCCAAAATAGGAAATAAACCCTAGTTTTGAATATTGGGAAAAAAAAAACCCCTCGGACTGCTTGCACTCCTTTCAATACTTCCCAATTAAAATGGTGGCGGAGGAAAAAAACAATGGTAAAATTTGGGAAGTTTTAAACTTTCACAAATTATCAAGGTCTGTTTAGATTTTTAAAAAAGCTTTATATGATGAAAATTGAATAATAAAACGCTGACAAAAGTCTACGGTAAAAATACAAATGAAAAAATGGGGTGTAGGAGTTTTCGGAATGTTCCCCCTTTGCCCTTTTAAGACTTATGACACCCTAATAGAAAAAAAAAACCCCACAAATATATTGATGACAAAATTGGGAAAAAATAAACGCCCGACAAAAAGATCATCGGTGAAATTTCAAATTGAAAAAATACTGGGGATGTAGGAGCTTTCGGAAGTTCCCCCTTTTCTAAATTTTGTGAGGTCAAAAGAAAAATGAAACAGACACGAAAAAAATCAAGTTTTTTCGGCTAGAAGTAGACAGATCAATTGACGTTTGCGACAAGTTTAAAAAATATTTCCCAGGGCAAAAATTATAAACCCCATGGCATAAAAACGCAGAAAAAAGAAGTAAATTATTTGCGTTGTTAAGCGGGGGAAACTTTTTAAAAATGTGTGTAAATCCCAATACCTTTTATTGGGTCAGTGAAAAATATCCATAAATGCCCGATTTGCTGAAAAATGCCAACACACCATACTGTATACCCCCACAAAACCCACACAAAAACACACAAACACGCAACCACAAAAATTTCACGCAAATTTCAAAATATATACTTTAAAAACCCCTGATCACGCTAAAACAAAAACACAACGGAATAATAATAATACTTGATGCCTAAATTGGATTCAAAAGTTGATGTCAGCGCCCGGAAAGGCGGGCCCTCTTGGTTTTAAACAAAGAAAAAAACATTACTTTTTATTTTTCATGCTGGCTAGAATTTTTTATTCCTTTTTATGCCTTGTGATCGAATGTGTAAAGTCAATACTGATCAAATTGATGGGGTTTTTTACCTTGGTAGGTTTAAAACTCGCCGGGAAAAATTTATACGGCGTCAGCATTGTTCCCTTTGTTTGAGCCGGTTATAAGTTACCCTGTCATTGGAAGGAAGTGACAGTACGACTGTTGAAAATATTTATGCGCTATAACAACTTTTTTTTGTGTCAAAATTTGTGATTTTTGGGGGGTTGTGTCGCGGTCATATTTTTTGATATTGTTTGTCAACGAATTTCAAACTGACTTTAAATTTTTAAAAAGGGAAAACAAGTTACCCGTTTATTTTTGTAAAAAAATATTTCTAATTTTAAACTTTCAGTAGAGTTGTGCGTGTATTTTTTTTATTGACTCAAATGGCACAATGTTCTCCACAAGGCTATTTTTTAAAAGAAGGTATATATTATAAAATTTTTTATTATAAATTTATATATATATATATTATTTTTATATATTTTTATATATATATATATATTTTTATATATCCTTTTTTTATATTATTATATTATGTTTATCATATGTATCATTATGTCCCTTTTCAGGTCTGGACCCCCTTTATGTCTTTCCCCATTTATGGGTTGTTGCTGTACGAGTTTTTCGTTGTGTTTTTTGTGCTTTATTTTGAAGCCTTTAGGTTTTCCCGGAATTTTTTACTCACCTGGTATATGAACCCATGGGGAAAGTACAAATCGTACTATCACTTACACACTCTGTCTCTCCTCCCTTTTTGTCTTCTTTTCTATCTCTTATTTCACCTTTTTTTTTTCCCTTTTCCATCTCTCTTTCCTCTCTCTCTCCCCTCTCTCTCTTCTTTTCTCTCTCTCTCTCTCTTCACCCCGCACGCCCTCCATTCCTTTCCCCCTTCTACTATCTATGTATCTTTTCTTCTCTCTCTCTCTCTTTTCTCTCCCCTTTTTCTCTTCGCGTTCTTTATTTATTCCGTTTTTTTTTTCTCTCCTCCTCTCTCTCCTTTTCTCCGCTCGTCGCTCGTGCTCGCCTTTGTTTCCCCCCTCCTCTCTCTCCTTCCCATCCTCTAAATTATTAAAATTTTCTTTTTTACGCTTTTTTCTTTCCCTTTTTCTCCCTTTCCC
>NW_027627976.1:0-4725 GCF_034508935.2 Berghia stephanieae | reverse complement strand
AAACAGACAATGGACGTTTCGGGTAAAAACCCCCTTGTCAGATAAAGTACAAAAAAATAAAACGGGGGGAAAAACGTTTTTAAAATATAATGAAAAAAAAATTGTATGTTGTACTCAATGGGGGTTTTCCAACCACCTTTTGAGTACAGACGAAAACAAGTTATTTTTCTTTTATATTTTTTTTTTTTTTCCAATCAATTTGGGTATTGTTGTGCTGACCAAGGGTTTGTTCCCCGGGAAACGTCCTTTTTGTCTTTTTGTTCCCCATACAAAATCATTTTAATAAAAAAATTACTAAGAACAATGTAGAGGGTAAGTGTGAAAAGGGGATGAAATTTTTCCATCTTATGCCCCGGGCCAAAAGTACAAATAAAATCCCGTGTTTTTAAAAAGGCCCCCTAGAGGAAAAGTAAATCAGTACACATCATTGTGAGTTTTACGAAAAAAATTTTGGGAGTTTCAATTTGTACTGCTAAAGTGGGGTTTGTGGAATAAATCTTTTAGAAAACCCTTTTTCTATAATTAGTAAAAATTATTAAAAAAGTTGTAGATCATCGTAATCATGAGCAACATTATCATATGTTCATTATCATCATTTATCATCATCATCATCATCATCATATGATCATCATACTCCTTCTTCCTCATCATCATCATCATCATCATCTTTTTCATCATCATCATCCCTTATTTATCCTTTATCATCCTTTTCATCATTATCAATCTTTTCTTCTTATCATTTAATTTTCATCTTTTTCATCATCTCATCATTATCATCATCCCTCTCATCATCATTATATCTTATCACATCATCATTTTATAAACATCATCATTCATCATCATCATCAACATTTTCTCCCCATCCCCATCATCCTAAACCTCTTTATCATCATCAAACCTCATTCCTTTAAAAATCTTTGGGCAGATGAAACTAGAAAGAAACCCCTTTAGAGGGAAAAGGCTTCCCTAAATTGGGAAACACCACAGATGAATGAGATGATGTGGCAGTGGCGTTGTCTTAACATGTGGTGGAACACACAGGTGCAGTTTCCCACTCTCCAGAAGTTAGCTAGAGTATCAATGATAGTCTATCATCTCAAATGCTCTAAAAGTGGGGTTTAGTGCAGTAAAAATGGGGCTTAAAGGCAATCGTTCAACATTTTCCTACTTTTTCACTTTTTGTCACCATCAGCACTGCTTTAAAACGTCTATGTGTGTCTGATGAATGGTTTTGATTAATGTTGTCAGCACTGTGTTTCTCTATTTCAGTTCCACCTTACATTTTGGCTATGTGTGTCCTGATGAATGGTTTTGATAAATGTTGTCATCACTGTGTTTCTCTATTTCAGTTCCACCTTACATTTTGGCTATGTGTGTCCTGATGAATTGGTTTTGATAAATGTTGTCATCACTGTGTTTCTCTATTTCAGTTCCACCTTACATTTTGGCTATGTGTGTCTGATGAATGGTTTTGATTAATGTTGTCATCACTGTGTTTCTCTATTTCAGTTTCCACCTTACATTTGGGAATCCCCTCAAGATAATTTCAATTAGTTCTCGGCAAAAGAGGAGAGTTGACGTGCAAGGCTGGTGGGAATTTCCTTCTACGATTCACTGGCTTTTCAATGTAAGTTTCATTTGTATTCCTCTCTCTCTTCTTGTCACCTCACTGTTGAATGTGAGAATTCAGGTTTTCTTTCATTGTGAATAATGCATTAGGAATTGAATCATATGAAAAGGGTGGGGTCTGTTGGTGGACACTAATGGTACCTGTGTGAGGTTCCTGAACTCCCATAGTAGGCAGACAGGTACTTACTGTGTCCTCTATCCCCTTTCTGACTGTTTTCCAATTTGCTTTTTGTCTTTGTCTTAGAATAAGATTACTTGGTTTTATCCTGGCCTGGCAGGATACCCTCGCTGATAGGGAAACAGTCAAATGTATAGTTAATTTTGGGAGAAAAAGCAAGAAAAAAAAAAATACAAGAAAAAAAAAACATTAAAAAAAATAAAAATCAGTCGACCTTGCTGGGTGGGGTCCCTGGCCTCCCATATTGGGCAGGGAGGCACTTACTGTGTCTTCTATTCCCCTATTTCTTGGAATGAGGTTACTTGGTTTTGCCCTGGCCCTGACCGTAGTGCTTGGCTGAGGAGGGAAACAGTCAAATGCATAGGTATTGTTTTGGGAGATATTTTTTACCTTGTAAACCATCTCTGTTCTGTATTATATTTGTTATTTTGAATGTATAATGTAAGCATTTGAGTGTATTCCTCTGAGTGGGATCTTGTGCTGGTATATGGGTGAGACATTTAGGTGATCTCAAACTAAGTACATTGCGGGTGGTTGGATGGGAGCATCACCCTTGAATCATATACCTATGATGTTCGCATGGGTGTACGATCCGTAGTGATGTCGTTTCTTCTTCTCTTTACTAGCCTATCCTGCTTCTTTGGTTTGTGATTGTATTTTTGACAGGGGAAAATTTTTTTTTTCTGTAAATCTTCTGCCTGTTTTTCTTGGTTATTTATAATTTAGCTTATGATATCTTTAGGTTTATTTTTATTTACATTTGTACTATTTTTGTTAGATTGCTTTTTTTTTTTTGTTTCAGCGGTCTCTCATTATAACCTCAATTGTGGTTGGAAAGACCTAAAGCAACAAACAAAAAAAAAAACTAAGTACATTAATAGTGGCTCTTGGAATTACTTTGTTCTTTATTTAAACCCTTTCCCCTTTTTGTTTATTTTTTTTCCCAAGTCCTTTTTATTTACATCTAGAACTTTTCCCTTTTCCAAATTGTTTCCTTTTTATGGCACTGATATGACTAAATGTGTTGCAAGCACCCAAAAACCCTCAAAAAGGGTTTTTAAAAAAACCAGTCGACCTCGGGGGTTAATGTTTTTTATTTTTTTTTTCTTTTTGTTTGGCCCCTATCATACACGTTTCAGATCTTTTCATCACTTTATTCCCCCCAAAAAACCTATACCGGCGAAGGTGCATTGAGCAAGGACAATGCGACCTTGACCTTTCAGCCCATGGGATGGGAGGAGTAGGGAGTACACGTGTGTCGCCCCCAATGGAGTTTTGTGGTAAAAAGGGTCAGCTCGTGTCCCTGCAAGGTAAAAAAGGTTTAAATGGAAAAAATTTACCAGATTGCTTAGACATAGATCAATTTTCCATTATTTCAGGCAACAAGGATATTGTCTTGAAATTTTTTTTTGTTAAAGCCCCTTCAAGCCATTGCCCCCATGGAGCCAATTTTTCCGTTTCTTAAATAGACAGCAATGAAGTGCTTGCTATCCTTTGGTTGGGGACGTGTCTATCACAAAGTACTTTCCACCAAATCAACAGCCAGTACCCATTCACTGTGGGGTGGAAGGGGGTCAGAAAAAATCTCGACTGACCCCGGGGTCTATCTTGGCCCTTTGGTTTTGACACGATGCTCTATCAACTGAGTATTGGGGGCCCCCCCAAATTGGAATGATTATACAATTTCAAACCTTGTTTTTCCACCAAATTAGGGAAAAATGACTGATCAATTTTCATGTAGTTAGTGTCCAGTTTAACTTTTGATTTACTTTGTTCTTTCCGTCCCACCATCCATTGTCAACTAACCCCCACCATCTGTCAAAAAATTCGAGTTTATTCTAAACCCGTAAAAAATTTTTTTAATAGTTTTAGGTCCAGCTTTAAAAGTTTTGATTTTCTTTGATTCTTTCCCGTCCCACCATCCCCCGTGTCAACGAACCATCCCACCATCCTGTCAAATAAATTCAGATTTATTTTGACCTGTGGAACCCAAAGGCGTTTTGACCCCCACCCTAAGGTGGATCATCGAGACAGTCCTTACTTCCCTCTTTTAAAGGGGGAATGTTTCCCCTGGCGGGGATGTGGTCGTGGAATCACCCTCGAGGGGGATCAGGCATTTACAAAGTATTTCAGAGCGCAGGTGGAAGGGACACTGTTGTTTTCTATCCTATCTATGGGTAAGTAGAAAATCCGGTTTCAAGTGTGATCCGTTTATGGAACAAAAGTAAAATTTTGGATTTTTAAAATTATTGCCGATCAAGGCTGGAAGGGACCCCGTTCGTTTTTTTACAATTATGGGAAGTAAAATATCCAGGCTATATCAAGTTGTTTCCCTTTTAGGGGAAAAAATTAGATAAATTTGGCGTTAAAATGTATTGCGAGTCACGGCGGAAGGGACACTGTATCATTTTCTATCAAAATCTAGGGAAGTAGAAAAAATCCAGGCTATATCAAGTGTTCCGTTGTAGGAAAAATTAGATAAGATTTGGGCCGTTTATAATGTATTGCCCATCACAGGCTGGGAAGGGGGCCTGTACGTTTTTTTATCAAAATCTATGGTAAGTGAAATATCCAGGGTATATCAAGTGTGATCCCTTGTATGGAACAAATTTGTAAGATTTGGGATTTATAAATGTATTGCCGAGTCACAGGTGGAAAAGGGACACTGTATGTTTTCTATCAATATCTATGGTAATAAAAAAAATCAAATAAATGATAATGACTTATCTAAATAAACCTAGAAAGGGCCCAAATGTGACATAAAAAACAACAAGTTTCATGCGCACCGCAGAGGATGTGATTTGTGGAGAAGCTGACCCCAAAAGATTCAAGGCACAAGGCCCATCAAGTGTTTTAGCGTTCATATTCTGTTTGTCTTGTGTTTAAATTTTTTGTGGGTTTTTTTAACTTTTGGTGGA
>NW_027627975.1:0-4723 GCF_034508935.2 Berghia stephanieae | reverse complement strand
CAGGATGTATTCTATCACCCCATTTGTTCAGCTTTTACACTAAAGGTATAAGCGAGAGGGAAAACGATGTCAGGAGAAAAATTTACAACGAACCTAAAATGCAAGGGGTCTACCCATAAAAGATCTGAGGTACGCAGACGACACTGCAATATTGTCCACAACACCGGGGGGGGGACTAGAGAATCTAATAACATCTGTAAAGGAACATAGCGAGACCAAAGGCCTTAAGTTTGAATATAAAGAAGCCCAAAAATCATGAATATACTGACAAATGCAAAACAGATGCCATCATAAAAACCCAATGGAGAAGAAAAGAAAGAGTAAAGAATTTTGAATTCTTGGAGCCAGGATTGAGTACAACGGGAAATCGGCCCCAGAGATCAGGAGGAGACTAGCAATGGCAAGATCAAAGCTAGAAAAGATGAATAATATCTGGAAAGGGCAGTGCATTCAAACAAAAATCAAAATCCTCAAAAGTGTTGTTTTCCCAACTGCAACATATGGATGCGAAGCATGGACTATCAGCAAAGCAGAGAGCACAAAGATCACAGCTTTTAAAATGGCATGCTACAGAAAAATACTCAGAATATCATGGACTGAAAAACAAACAAACAAAAAAAGTCCTGAAAAGGGATCGAATAAAATCACCAATTTTTCTTCAAACTGTAAAGAAATTGAAACTAAACTATTTTGGCCACACGACCGCCCGAATCATTAGAAAACACATTCTGCAGACAAGGGTAGATGGCAAAGAGGAAGGGGGTAGACCAACAAGAATTTGGAACAAAATATATGCAAAATGGCTGGGAATGACAGCAACTCAAGCAAGTAAACTGGGGGGAAAAAAAACCGTAATATGTTTCGCAAGAAAGTTCGGGAAGCACGTCCTACGCAGGATCACTGACTAGATGATAATAAGGCAGTGTCTACGTAAAACGGTAACTGGGCACCTAGCCTCAGGATCTACGTACACAATACAAGCTTGGATAGACCTTGAATTGTTGTTCGTAGGGGTTTATTTTAAAAAAATCAAACAATACAATTTAACCCATTAAATGCGAGATTCAAGGTTACCTTGTATAAATGTTACCGTGTACGTAATCCTAGGCTAGGGGGCCCGGTAATGAAAATAATGATTATGATACCAACATATTTTGCAATATTCCTCTTTATAACGAAGTTATGCATCTTAATTGAAACCCCTCTAAAACTTTTAGTAAAAGCGAACGGGGAATTTCCAGTCATAAATTTCTTTGGGCGAGTTGGGTCACAATTTGACTGCCACTGCTCACTAAACTGCTAAAGTTACCGTGTACGTAACACCTGAAATAATAAATGTGATTATTTTACTCAGAACTAGATATAATGTCTTCATAATGAACTTTGCCTCTCAACAATTTTTAAAGTTTTTTGGAATTGACAACTCAATATTCTGAAAATCTAGTTTTTATTGGTTTATAAAGTTTTTTTTTCTATCTAAGTCGCACCTACCCCCTCCCCCACCCAACCATACAAATATTTTCCTGAACAGGGAAAACTTTACTTTATTATTTATTTAACCCTCTTCATTGAAAACTGAAAAATAAGACACACTAAATGTTCCTCTCCCGATATCCATTTCAGTACATCTGGAACTTGGCAACCTCTTTTCTTCTTCAACAGATCTTCGTCAGGTACTAACTGCCTTTTTTTCCCTCTTGCTTAGTTGAAGGCTGGGTGGGGGGTTGAGTATCTTAATGATTTTAAGACAATCTTGTGTACATTTGAGAAATCTTTCTCAGCCACCTCCAGTACTCTCATTTGTTTTGTTTCCAAAATAGTTATATTAGTATTTTTTTTCTCAAACTATAAGGGTCCGGCAGTTTTAGATGGGACGCAAAATGCAGCCAGGAAAGTTCTGGAAGGATTTGAATTGGTAGCAGATGCCATTAGCAGTGTTAGCCTGAAGCCCACCAAGATTCTGTCAGAGTGGAGGGCGGATCAAATAAACCCATCATACTGGGTTCCAAACTCTAAAATCACGGAAAAAAAAAAAGAAAAGAAAGAAAAAAAGAGCTTTATACAGCGAAATATCCACTAAATGTGCTCAAAGCGCTTTACAAGAGGTCCCTGGTCAACAGCAACATTTAACATGTAGGACGGACATGAACGCCCTGTTAGGTGATATTACAATTTTCAGACAAAGAACAATGCTGTAACGGCCAGGTATTTCATTTTACACCTGAGTACAGTGGAGAATGTGAGAAAGAGCCTTTTCCAAAGGGACTCAACTAGGGCGCCGAGAGCGAGGCTCAAACCCCCGACCTTCTAAATCCGAAAGCGAATGTCAAAACCCCCAAGACCACATAGCCGCACAAACAAAAAACACCAAAAAACCCCAACAGATATACCTTCTTTTTAAAAATGAAATACCCTTAGCATTATAATGAAGATTTGGGAAAAAAAACACTTTTTAAAAAAAAATTTGTCATTTCTTTTGTTTTGAAGATTCATTTTCGTAAATTTAGTTGGTCGTCAAAGTATTCTTCTTTCTCTTATTTTTCTTGGTTTTACGTTTTTATAACTTGATGATACTTGAAGAATGTCAAGCCAATGTTGCGAGTGGGCAATCATAACATTCAAATTTGATTTTACTTGAATTTTACCTGGTGGATATTTTCCGGACGATACCAGACTTAATTATTATACTGTATAGTACTACAGTATTTTCCAGCCTCAAGTTTTTTCCTCGATCTCGTTTTTTGTGACTTAAAACTCAGTGCAGTGAATACTAGTATTTTCTTTGTCCTTGTCAGCCAATTGTGTAGATCTCATGGCTGTTCTTATTGTAATGTAATTGTAATGAATAAATGAAGAGTGAGATTACCCATTGCTCATGCTCATATTTTTCCTTGGTTCATGTCATCAAGTATGTAGGCTTCATGACCATTGAACAAATTTAACAGTTACTGAATCTCACATCAGTTTCTCTTGGCCATTGAAATAATGTGTGGCTTATACCCCGGGAGTGCCTTATCGTGGGATGAAGTTGATTTTTTTTTTTTAATGGGGGGTTCATCTTATAGTCTGGAAAATATGGTAGTTGAGAGAGAGAGGAGAGAGAGTGAAAAAGAGAAAAGAGAGGGGAGAGAGAAAAGAGAGAGAGAGAGAGAGAAGAGAGAGAGAAGAAGAGAAAAGAGAGAGAGAAGAGAGAGAGAGGAGAGAGAGAGAGAGAGAGAGAGAGAGAGAGAGGGGAAGAGAGAGAGAGAGAGAGTAGAGAGAGAGAGAGGAGAGAGAGAGAGGAGAGAGAGAGAAAAAGAGAGAGAGAAGAGAGAGAGAGAGAGAGAGAGAGAGAGAGAGATAGAGAGAGAGAGAGAGAGAGAGAGAGAGAGAGAGGAGAGAGAGAGAGAGAGAGAGGAGAGAGAGAGAGAGAGAAGAGAGAGAGAGAGAGGAGAGAAGAGTAAGAGAGAGAAGAGAGAGAAGAGGGGAGAGAGAGAGAGAGAGAAAAAGAAGAGAGAGAGAGAGAAAGAGAAGAGAGGGGAGAGAGAGAGAGAGAAAGAGAAGAGAGGGGAGAGAGAGAGAGAGAAGAGAGAGAAGAAAAAGAGAGGAGAGGGGAGAGAGAGAGAAGAGAAGAGAAGAAGAAGAGAAGAAAGAAAGAGAGAGGGGAAGAGGAGAGAGAGAAGGAGAGAGGAAGAGAGAAGAGAGAATTCTTTTCAACTGTATACGGTGTTGTGGCGAAAGTCCAGATCTTTTGTTTTTAATGTAAATTTATTTTTAAAAATTGCCATTACTTTAGATAAGTTAATCACGGAGAGGTGCTTAGATATTAACATTCATCATCATTCTTCAATTGTTATTAAATGTACACTGTTTGGTATGCCATTTTTATTTACAAATTTATGATTTGAATAAATGATCAACCGAATTTTATTATTAAAAGCAAAAAATCAAGAAGTGCAAAGGGCAATGGTTATAACTACACATTTGCCAATTTCAAAACATTACAAATTTATTCCCCATCAAAAGTGGTGTCCAATTACACAGTTGTTCTTTAAAGAGAAATTGATGAATGGTGTTGGGGACTGAAAATTGAACATTATCTGAAGAGAGCAGAGATGACCAACAAACATCATCTCACGTGTATTTCAATATCATTTTTAACCTACTTTCTTTAATCAGATGTTTCCATGGACCCTTATGAATTTTATATCAAAATCATTTCACAATACATCCATCTCTATGTATAAAATATATTAAAAAAAAAAAGACGTCATATTTTATATACTTTCACATGAAAATGAGGCAGTGTCAATATTTAGAGAATATCTTTAGGATGGTCTATAATTAATAGGGTTGAATATTTACAAAATTAATATGTCTAAACATGGTAAATCAAAGGGCTTACTCTCACATTTATTACCTGAATTTAGAAGAGAGATAAGAGATCTTGAATTTGCAAGTTTCTAGTGTCTCCAAGTATTTGCCAATTTTTAATGACAAAACTCGATTGCTTAGAGTTGATTGCCCGAATGAAGTCCTCATTGGAAAGCAAAACCCTATTTAATCTTCAATATCTATATGATTCTCAATCAGTTATCACTTCCCCTTTTTTCCTTTGCATGCAATAGTCGTTGCTGTTGATAGGATGGATGGTGTCTTGACTTGATTAGAATGTGTTGAACTTTTGATGTATGAAAATGGTAAATCTTCACTAGTCGGTGGTTTATTTTTACCCTTTTTATGT
>NW_027627974.1:0-4726 GCF_034508935.2 Berghia stephanieae | reverse complement strand
CTATTTTTATGAATAAGTATGAAAAGGATCAGTTGAAATTTTAAATTTAAAAAAAGAAATATTAATCGGTTGGGGGGGGGGGGGGGGGGGGGATCCTAAAAGGGGTGGTCTAACTTACCTAACTCCCTTTCAATTTTTGTTTCACTTTTTAAAAGCCCTATTGTGCCATCCTTTTACTTGGCTTTTTTTAGGACCCGGAAGGTACCCTCGCCCTTCTTACCAAGGATCCTGTATTCGTTTGAAAAATGAAAAATAAAAAAAACAACTTTCAATAGCAAAAATTAAAAATAAATTTCCTTAAACATTTTTCATTTTTTTTAAAATAAAAAAATTTTAAATAAATTCCCCTTTTAATTCACCCGGGGGAAAATTTGTCTCGGGGGTCTTTTTCCAAGTGAAGCAGAAAAACCCCAGGCTCAGCAGCATGCCGTCCGCAATTGGCTAAGGGACTTACTCAAGGCCACACGGCGCAGCTGGTGATCAAACCCCCAACCTTTCAGGTAAAATGAAAAGACCTCCACGAGCCACGCGCCCTAAAAGTTTTAGTTTGTGTTTAAATGAAAAAGGTTGTGATTTTTTAATAAAATGATTTGCTCCCCCAAAGCCCACCAAAAAGTGTTTGGGGGTATCTATTTTGTAAGGGGTTTGGATGACAAAAAACTTCCAAAGGTACAAGCCTATTGTTTGGGGCATCGATGGGCAACAGATAGTGCCCCCATCTTGATAAAGCGCAAAACCCTGTCGTCGTAATTAAGTGCAGAACATCATTATCCAAACTAATTTCAGTTGAATGAGTCCCTGGCTTTTTTAAATGATAAATATTATAAAAAAAAAAACAAAAAAAAACTTAGCTTATCATGTGCAATACTAAAAAAGTGCCAAAGTGCTTTAAAAAGGTTCCCTGACCAATAGCAACACGACAGTAAACGGAATGACGCCTAAAGGCAATTTACCATTTTTTCCGACAGAGATGATGCTGTTTAACAGCAAGGTACTCTTTTTACACCTAAAACGTTGAAAAAATTGGTAAAAAGCCTTTTTCAAGGCCCATCTTTGCACCAAGCAAGGCCAAACCCAAGTCTTCCAAACCCGAAAAAGCAAGTATTCCACAGACCACATGCCGACAAAAGGTGCTAGAAAAAAATTAGTCTGTATTCAGGAAAGGGAAAATTTTGGGTTTTTTCAGTTCCTGAGGGAGAATGAAGCATTATGAAGTCTTTGTCATGGTCAACCCGAAAAAAAATAAAAAAAAATACATAAAATTTTTTATTCATGATAATTAGATGTTTTTTTTATGGTCATTCCAAAGGTAAACGGGAAAAACTCAGGCATCAACCGCGTGGGGTGCTGCAAAGTTCTACAGCAAAGTAACTTTTTCAAAACTTTTAAAAACACAACCGGAAATTGAAAACTGCTGTGCCATACGTCCAAATGTAGTAAAATACAGTAATCCTTCAAGCCCCTTAGGGCCCATGGGGGTTAATCCCCGTTTCGTATTGTGAAACGCAATAGCAAATTTATTGTTTTCCTTGGTAGGGTGCAATCTACGAATGTACTTTCGCCAGATCTAAAAAACCCCGCAACTCAATAACTACTGGTTTGACAGGGAGGTCCCCAAAAAAAAATCTCGACTTCACCCGAGATTGTCACAGTCCTTTTATGCAGAAGCTATCTGGGCCCCCCCGTAACTATTAAAGTTTCTTCACTTTTAGAGGTCTAACTTGCACCACCCAGACATATTCGAATATGTGATGGAATGTTTTAATTTTTATCTGGTCCCCCTGTCCACCCCGCAGTGATTGGGGACTAATGAATTTTATACAGCCGTGTTTACAGAAATTTTGTGTCCCATTCAATGGGGAACAAAAATTAAAAATTTTTTCAGATTAACACCCTACTAACCCTAAAAAAAAATTGCTCTAAACCGGGATCCCATTCCGCCTTACGTGAATGAACGAATTAAATTTGAATGCTCAAAAATTGGGTACTTAATCCATAAGCGAATTTGGAAATTTTGGATACAGACTGGGCTTTATTCTTTTCTTTGTATTTTCGATTCTTTCCACCAAATGTTTGGGGGTAACTGAGAGATCAGGTAGAAATAATTTTTATAGACAAGCCATTCAAAGTTTGATGATTTGTTAAAGTCTGTTTCACCCCCTGAGTAAACAATTCCTAAAAAGGAAAAAAAATGAACAAAAAAATCGAAATTGCTGTCTTTTTAAGCTCTAATAATCCCCCTTTAGAGTGAAAACGTTGATTGAGATTGGGGTATTCAGTGAAAAACAGGACTGAGGGATTAATTTTGAAAAATTTAAGCTGAAAGAAATAGATTTAAATTTTTTCCCCATTTTTTTCCCCCGCTACGTTCCTAAGAAGTAAGAATAACCCTTTTTAAAAATTTTTTTTAGAGACTTATTTTCAGATAAGAAAAGGGGGACTTTTTTAACTAAGTTCTCAACCCCCTTGACAACAAAAGCCAAAAACTGTAATAAAAATGTCTTTTTTTGTGGGGGACATTTTGGGAATCATTTTGTAAAATACTTTGGGGACTTAACGGGATTATCCCAAAAAAATTTGTAACACTTTTTAACATTCTCGCAATTTATGTCCATAATCCCTTTAATACCTTTAGGTGACTTGAAAAAAAAAGAGTGAATGGAGAAACTTATTTTAAAAAGCAGGTTCACCCGGGCGGTGTTGGTTGCCACTATCTAAGAAATTTTGTAATCCTATAAAAGAAAATTGTTCCATTTTAAATTTGTACTGGAAGCACACACTTACCGTCGAAAATGTCAGTCAAATGAAAATACGGAAAAAAACTCATGTTGATGTTTTTTTTCATAATTATAAGCTAATTTTCTTACATTCAAGTTTTTCCCGATTCCTGGGATGTTTATTCTTTATTATTGTTTTGCATTTAAAAAGTTAACTTTTTAAAAAAATGTGATGAATTTTATTGTTTAAAGGGTGAAAATAAAAGGTTGGGGATGCATGACAAAAGTATAAAGAAGAAAATTATGTCCTTGGATAAATTATAAAAAAATAAAAATACGTTTTATCGTCAAAAAGGGACCCCCCAAACATTTTTAACATGTTTTTTCAGCATTATTTACCATTATTTTTTGGTTTGCGTAAGTCAGACCCAAATTAGCCGTAGGAAAGGGGTAAGGAGAGCTTAAATGTATTTGTTAAATTTAAAGATAAAGTCTCCTGTCTCTAGTTTTTTTTCATTTCAAGGTTTTACGAATTTGGGTTTTGCGTAAGTTTAGTCTGTCGGAGGAAAATATAGGTAAAATGTTCAATTGAAACAATATTTGGGTTACGGGGGGAATAAAAGGGGGTTAAAAGCCAATTTTATCGGGGCACAATATTAAAAAAGGGATCTAAACCTGGTGAATCCTTCTGAATTCAAATTAAAATTTCAAAAAAAAAAAAAAGAAAGAATTCTTCATTTTGGGCAAAATTTGAATTAATGTTGCAATTACACTTTTTACCCAAGGATTACTTGGTTTTAGCAAAACCAAAAAAAATGTTTAACTAAAAAATTTTGATAGAAACATACGCGGTTTTGTTAGTTGGACCCCTACAGTTCTCCCGCATCGAAATAAAAAAAATCATGGATCGTAATGTGACAAAAAGCTTTTTTCCGACGAGAACCGCAGCCGAAGCGATCGGGTCGCAGGGGATCAGCTTTTTTTGTATTCAAAACAGTTTAGTACATTTAACACCTTAAAAAAGCAAAAAAATTTGACTGAAAAGTGTGCAATACACAGATAAGTAGACATACACCGGGAAATCGGGGGCCTCACCCATTTTGGGGCATTTTGAGTATTCTTAGGCTTGTTGCAGTTGTTCCCTTATTAAAAGGGCTGGTTTTTCATCCAACCCAAAAAATTTAAAAATTGCAGCTTAGTGATGAAATGGGTGGTGGGGGGCGTTGAAAAATTGGTTTTTAAACTAGCGAAAAATGTCACAAAACAAAATAATCTAATTTGTCCAAATCTAAGGGCAAAACATCCCCCAAGGTAAAGTGACCCCCTTGACGTAAGCATAATTAAAAAGAATGTGTATTATTAATATTTTTAAAAAAGTTTTATTTTAAATTTAAATAAAATAAAGTTTTAAATATAAGAGAAAAAGCTTTAATTTTTCCCAAAATAAATAAACAATTCAGCAGTCGGTTGAAGAGCCCGTGGGGGAAGTCGAGATTTTTTTTTTGAAACCCCCTTTTCCCCTCCATTTAAGGGTAATGAGCCTGGGGAGACCGGCGAAAAGTACTTTGGGGCAGACAAGAGTCCTATCTAAAGGGGACAAACAATTGCGATTGCCATTTCCGCATAGTAACCGGGATACTCCCCGTTCCTTAAGGTAAAGGTGATAGAGAGAAAGAAGGGGATAGAGAGAGGAGAGAGAGATGATAGATAGTAGTAAAGAGAGAGAGGAGAGAGAGAAAGAGAGGAAAAAGAGGGGGGGAGAAGAGGAGAGAAAAGAGAGAGAGAGAGAGAGGAGAGAGAAGGAGAGAGAGGGAGAGAGGAAAGGGGAGAGGAGAGAGAGATTTAAACCATTTTTTTTCTTCCACCATGAAAACTCGAATCTTGGATGGAGGAGACCGTTGAATTTTTAAAAAATTTAAAATGCAACGACGCATAAAAAAACAGAGTACCTAGCTAAATTGCTAAGCCTTTCACCTGATATCGGGAAAGGGATCTTCAGAAATGCAGGT
>NW_027627973.1:0-4727 GCF_034508935.2 Berghia stephanieae | reverse complement strand
TTCTTAAAGATCATTTGAAACCGCCAAAAAAAATCTGATTGAAGTACGTGAAATAAACTTTTCTGGTCAAAATGGCGGTTTCAAATGATCTTTAAGAAAATCTCTTGACCTCGTTAACCGACACCTGCTTTATTAAAGAAACATCAAAAATCGCTAGTAACCTATATTTTGACCAGAAAAGTTTATTTCACGTACTTCAATCAGATTTTTTTTTAAATTTCATATATTTTGACCAGCTAACTTTTACTTTATGTATTTTGGGACAAAAGAAAAATCAAAACAAAACAAAAAACAAATGAAAAATAAATATATAAATAGATAAATATTTCGAAAGAAACAGCAAAAAAAATGATAAAACAAATTTAAAAAAAAAAGAAATAAATAAAAAAAAAAAACCCAACAAACTTTGACTTGGAATATTTTGACTAGAAAACTTTCATATCAAAGATTTTGGTCAGAAAACTGATGTTATACGATTTGACCAGAAAAAGATTTCTCTTCGCCTTTTGGGGTTAGAAAACTTTCTTTTCATAAATTTGGGTTAAAAAAAAACAAACCCAATTAATCTTGTCATCATAATATTACTAAACACATATTGACAAGAAAACTTTTATCTCAAATATATCGACCGGAAAACTTTCATTTCATATATATTTTGCCAGAAAACTTTTACTTCAATTACTTTGACCAAAAATATATGACTTCAATTATCTACATTGGTCAGAAAACTTTCAATTTATATATTTTGGCTTGAAAACAGTTATTTTATAATTTTGACAAGAAATTGTTTTGCGTTGAGGACGAGAACACGTGCATTTCATAATTTTTTGGGGGAAACACACACACACACACACACACACACACACAGAGAGAGAGAGACACACACAAAACATTGATTTTATCATAGCAACAAATTTCTACTATACACATTTTGGTAAAAAAAAACCCTTACATTTCATACATTTTGGCTAGAAAAATTTAATTTCCTAAATTTTGACCCTAAAATTTTTATTTCACAGGTTTTTTGACTGATAATTTATATAACACATTTCGGGCTATGAAACTTTAACTTCACACATTTTGTCCTGAAAACCGCTACATCGTACATTTTAGCCAGAAAAATGTTACTTTATATACTTTAGCCAGAAAACTTTTATTGTACACATTTTTGCAAGCAAAACTTTTAATTCATGTGTTTTACCCGGAAAACCGTTACTTCATATATTTTGACCAGAAAGTTAACGTTTCATACATTATATGGACAGAAAATTTTCATTTCATCAATTTTGGCCAGGAAATTTATATTGTACACAATTTGGCCAGAAAAACTTTTGCTTTTACTTTACAATATTTTTTTGGGGCCCAAAACTTTTACTTCACACATTAGAATAAAAAAAAGCAACAACAAAAAGCTAGTTCATAAAATTTAGCTATAAACGTTATGTACATTATATATTATTCAGATATAAAATATTACGCAAAAAAAATTATCATGAAAACTTTCATTTCAAACATTTTGTTCAGAATATTTTTTCTCATACATTTTAGCGTGTACAGTCTTCATTTCATTAATTCTTTTTCATTATAAAACTAAATTTCATAGATTTTGAACAGAACAGTCTTATTTCATAAATTTTGACCAGAAAACTTACACTCTAACTTTACAATTTTCTTGTCACGAAAATTTTACTTCACACGTAATTGGTTAGAAAACTTCCATTTTGGTATTTTTGTCAGATCACTTTTGTTTCCTGTATTTTGCGAGAAAATTTTTACTCCACTCATTTTGGGTCGACGTCTAGCACTTTATTACCCTAATTTTATCTTTTGGGTTGGTTTTGGTTTTGGTTTACTAAACTACTAAGTAATTCAAGCGACCTTTGGAGCTATAACAGTGTAAAAGAGAGGGTTGCAATTCAAATGCAGGTTTGGTAAAACTGTTTTTTCATTGGAAATAGTTCGAATCTTACACTTTTTGGTGAGATTTCTATTTCATATCCTTATCTTATCTTTTGGGTGACATTGACCTTGGTTTTGGTTTTGATTTTGGTTTTGGTTTACTAAACTACGAAGTGATTCCATCGACTTTCGGAGCTAAAAGAGTGAAACAGAGAGGATTGAACTTCAACTGCAGGTTTTGAATAAACTCTTCCGAAACCATTTAGGTTTTGTAAGGAGTATTTTTTTTTTTGAAATAGGTTGAACTAGGGTTTGAACTGTCTTGTTCAAGGGATAGCCCGCACGCCTGTAGTTGAGGTTATTTGGCCCCTGCCGGGGAGAAGAACAAAGGTTTACTCATAACCTTTGTGGGATCGACATTAATCATGTCATTGATAATTTTAGAAGGACGACTGTAAACGTTATACTTTAATGGTAACAAAATTAAAATTGAAAATTATGGCAAAACTTTGGGTGTCGTATCCGACATCGCACCTCTACAACAATTGTAGGACATCTCTGCTTCTGTCGGTAATAATATAGGATCACCAGTCATATCTGCTATGTCTCTACTCTGTCGATGGTAATTCTGCAGGGTAAGTAGTCAGCACTTTGAAAATTCAAAACTTTCTGCCTTTGTCAAATCCTCGAGAAGGCCTCAAAAAGCGAAAGACATGGAAAAGTCTTTTATTTTGTAACGGTTTCAATAATTTATGATACAATACATTTACAGAAAAAACTATTACTACAGACGTTTTGTCAAAAAAAAAAGTTTCATTTACCTTATGAAGTTCTAGTAGAAAACATTTTAGTAGTATACTTAAAGTATACTTTACATCTTTTGGTCAGACAAATGTTACTTCGCAAAATTTTGCCTGGAAAATTTCGTTAATACAATTTATCCTGAAAACTTTAATTTCAGTGGTTTTGACGTTCCTACAATTTGTCAAAAGAATATTCTAAATATATATTTTTGACCCCCTAAAAAATTGTTTACTTCATATATTTGGCCAGAAAACATTCATACATTTTTGCTGGCAAACGTTCATACAATTTTTAACTAAATAAGAAAACTTTTACTTCACACATTTTGATTAGAAAATTAAATTTCATACAATTTTTGATAGAATGACAATTTGGAGAGAATATGTATTCTGATTCTCATTAACCGTTGGTCATAATATTATTATATTTTGGTCAGAAAACTTTTACTTTACACATTTCGGCCAGAAAATTTAATTTCATACAATTTTTGACAGAAAATTTTCATTTCATAATTGGGTCAGAACATTATTACTTTTCACATTTTGATTGGAAAACGTCCATTTCAGACAATTTGGTCGGAAAATTATTGCTTCACATATTTTTGTTAGAAATAATACTTTATTTCATAAACTTTATCAAGATACTACTACTGCAAACATTTTGGTCTAAAAATATTTCATTGCATAGATTTTGGATAGAAAGTATTCATTTCATACATTTTTACACGCATACTTTTATTTTATAAATTTTGGTCGAAAAATCTTTTACTTCACTCATTTTGACCACAAAACTTTTAATTTTTTATTTATTTATTTTTTTCACCCGACACTATTTCGATAAAAAAAAAACTTTAGTTTCATACATTTTTGTCATACAGTTTGTATTTCATAAACTTTGACCTGAAAATGATTACTTCCAAAATGTTGGTAAGAAAACTTTAACTTCACATTTTTAGCCAACAATGTTTTACTTCAAATGTTTTGGTTAGATAAATTTTTGCTATCGAGTTTATATTTTATAAATTTTAGCTTAAAAAATCAATTACATCACACACATTTTGGCTTTGAAAAAAATTAATTTCTTAGGTTCAATTGATATATTCTGTCCTGAAAACTTTTATTTAATAAATTTTGACCGTCTTGTAAATCGCCATTAGGTATTACTACGCATTTGACAGATGTTTTTGTATGATATTACACTACCGACTAAAAGACTGCACGTCTACGTCTTACACATTAGGTGTTACTGATCATTTGGGTTATCATCTTTAAAAAAAATATGCAGCTGTTAGGACAGCGTTTCACTGGGATAAAATATATTATCTGCTCAGATCGATAAAATTTGAGGAAAAAACACCAGCTGTTATCTAAAAGTGTTGTGGTATCAAATATCTAAAAACTTCGACAATTGTTACTGGAGAAAGTACAGTAAATAGAGTGTCAAACCCTGAAATGTGCGTTAAAAACATTCATGGTTTAATGTCATAAATAGAGATAATGTATACTTGGTTTATAAAATTTACTATTCCTACACAAAATTTTTGTTACATTTTCAATTAGGTTATGTCTTGGTATGATAACCATAATATAGGACATGAAGTGATGGAATTGTCTTTTCATTTTTTTTTCATCAAAATCTATTTCACGAAGTGAGTAACTTGGCAAGGACATGTAATTGTATTAAGTAATTGATCAATCAATATTGTGTATTGTAATGATTGTTGTGTTTCATTTATTTATTTCTTGCTGCGAAAAAAAATTCAAGTCCATGATACAAAACACGAAACCCGCCGCATGTTGAAAATGACGGGTACAAGTATTATATCAGACAAGAATATTTTTATTAAAAAGCAGCCAAGTTAAAATAAGTCCGTGTGTTAAAAGTTGTTGGAGTTTTACAAAAGCTTTTGTCACCAATTCTTTTTAGTTTTGATTCAGATGTAAATTTTACATTAACCCAATCAAAATGTTTCCAAAATGATATTGGGTAAAGAGAATATGACTGTAAAACATGATATTGGGGTT
>NW_027627972.1:0-4727 GCF_034508935.2 Berghia stephanieae | reverse complement strand
AAGTACTCTTAGGTAATGACCCTTTTAAAAAATCTTTGTGACAATGTATTGTGAAAATTAATAAATGTAGCTCCTTAAATGTAATCTTGGGCTTTTTTATATTTTTTTCTGTACGGTGTTATTTTTACTGAAAACGTTTAGTTCTCTCGGCAATTTTGGTTTTTTTGGAAAAATTTTTGGCAAATTTGGGGGGTTTTTTTGGGCAAATTTTGGGGCCCAATTTGGCAAAAAATGCAGATGACAGAATTATAAACACCCTCTCGGAATCTTTTAAAAGCTGATTTACAGAGAAGTGGTAAGACTGGAATGGATAAAAAAGTTAGTCGGATAGAAAAGGGATGGAAACTGTTTGTCGTGGCCCTTCCCCTGCCCCAGGGTGAAAAGGCAATGATGAGATGAAGGGGACTTTTTTCTTAAAGATCAATAAATTATGATTTTATGTTATTTTTCTTTTTTTCTTTTTTTTTTTTTTTTCGTAGTGTTCTGTTCTGTGACAAAGGAGTGTTTAATTTTTTTAATTTATCACTTGAAGTAGCATAATTTTTTTTTTTGAAAATTTTTTCTTTTGTAAATGAAAAACTAGGGGGCTCTTTTATTTTTATTTTCAGATTCTTTTTTTTCTTTTTTTCGTGTGTTGTTGGAGTGTATCTTTCAGATATGAAAATGATATAGAATAACCCCCCACTCTCTCACTGTTTTTAAAGTTGTTTTCCTTTTAAAATTAAGCAGCAGAAAAATACTTTTTGATTATTGTAAAAAAAAAAATTTTAGGTAAAATGAAAGATGCCCGCTTTTTGGTCTTTACATTATTTTTAAATTTTTTTTTTTTTTAAAATCGCTCCCTGTTTCCCTCTAAAACCCCTTCTGAAAAGCTGTTTAAAATCGCAGTGAAGCTTTGGCTTTAAATGGAAGAATAAAAGAAGAAGATAAAAGAGCGAGCAGTCTTTTAGTAGACGCCTAAAGATAACAAAAATCCCTTTTGTTTTGTCCTCAATTTTTGTTTATTCTTGTTAGATTGTCTTGCAATTTTCTTTTTTCTTCTTGAAACTGATAAAAAAAAAAGAAAAAAAAAAAAAGTTGATTCAGTATTGCACATCCTGAAATTCTAAATGCATAACCCAAATTCCCACAAATGGTTGCTATTGTCTAAACCAAAATTTTACTTTTTAAAAGGCATTTAAAATCAGATTTATTTAAGTCCAGAAACCCTTGCTTTATGGAAAAATAAGGTTGAAAAAAAAAGAAAAACAAGAGAGGGGAAATTGTGTTCATTTGTGTATTAGTGTTAGTCAGACTAGATGTTCCATACATCAAAAAGCTTTTCAACGCATTATTTTCCCTGTTAAAATCTCCCTAAAGTAAAAATCCAGTTTTAATCCAAGTGCGCACCTGAATCAAAACCTATATTCTAAACAGGGTGAAATTCTAAGTTAAAGTTTTTTCATAACTACCGCATATTTTTAAAAATGTAAAACCAAAATTCAAGGGGACTATTTTTTTATTATTCGTTTAATAAGAATACTTTTTTTTTAAAAAAATTTTAATTCAAAAAAGTTTCATAAAAAAATGCGGTGACCTTTAAACCCCAAAGATTTTAGAGACGGGTTCACTTGTTTCTGAGCTTAAACAGACGGAAAGCAACTTTCAATTGCAAATTATTGCAAAACATTCTCTCTAGATTTTATAGACCCAAACTAAAAAATTAATGTCAAGGTGTCAATTTTATGTTAAAAGTTTCTTTATTTTTGGGGCCGGGACCCCTTGAAAAGCATTTAAACTGTTTAATGGTTTTGAGCTATATAAAAGCTCAATTAAATTAAAATTTAATAAGAAGTCAAAATTTTAGTTGCAAAGCAGGAATTCATTATAATTGGTCAACAAAAACCTTTCCCGGGGATGCTGATGTCTGATCGAGGTAGATGGCGAACTGGGATGGCTGGACGTGGGCAGTGGGCAGGCTTTTTTTGTTTCATCTAAGGGGGTAGTGATAGGAATTAACTGTAAAATTTTAAATGAATTTAAAAACGAAAACTTTCAAACCATTTTCTTATTTTTTGTTTTTTTCTCGAATTCTGTCAAAAAATTGACCTTTCTTTCTTTAGTTTCAAAATTTTCGACTTTAAAAGCCCATCAGAATCATTTTATGGACTTTCATGGAAACTTACAGTGATGCTTACGAAATTTGACCAAATTTTCCAATTGACCTTAATTCTATTTTAGAAAACCCAAAATTTGAAAAAAAGAAATTTAGACGAAAAATAGAAAAAACAAAACAAAAACAAATGAAAGAAACAAAAAAAAAATAAAACCCAAAACCAAAAAAACAAATTTTTTTTTTTTTGAACCCAAAAAAAAATCTACTGAAGCTAACATACTTAATTTAAAAACTTTAAATAATTTTTTTTTTTTTAACAATTAATAACTCTGAAAAAAATATAAAAAATTCATGTTGTTTTAGTGGGCCCAGTTGAAAAAAAGGATAGTTGAAGTCAAAATTTTAGTCAAAAAAAAAAAAACCAAGGGAAACCCCAGTCTTGTACTGCCCAATAGCCCTCCGAAATGGCGGGTATTGGTAATATGCCCTTTTATGGGAAAATTTTCTTGCTAATAAAAACTATAGTGCAATATTTAAAAACTTTCAAAATGTACAACAAAAACTTTCATACTAATCAGGAAAGAAATGGTATGTACAAAAAAAAAAAAGAATGTAATCCTCAGATTAGTTGATTTTTATTTTTAACATGTATTGTATTATTTGGGTTTTTTGGGTATGGGCGAATGAAAGGTTCAATAATTGTGCACGTGCCCAGCAACCCGTACTTTATTTTTTGGGGGCTAGATTTTCATATGTCTTGTGATAGAATGTGTAAAAGTCAAAACATGTCAGATTTATAATTTTTTTTTTCCTCGGATAGCTTTTATGCTCGTCGGAGAAATATTTCATAAGGGCGTCCCCCATTGTTCGTATTTAGAGCCAGTTCTAAATTACCCTGCGTCATTACGGGGAAATGAGTTAGACGTTGACGGTTGTTGGGTGTGTGTTTTATGTTAGAGTTCTTTATAGGTTAAAAATTTTGTGTTGTGCATGTTCTGCATGTGAGTGGAATTTTTGCTGCCGAACGGAGAGTAGAGCATCTTTGTTCCCTTGGAACATGTAGGACGATGTTTTGTGTAAAGTTTTTCTGAAAAAATTGTGCTTGGTCTGAGGAAAAAATTAAAGTCTCACACCTGGTAAAATACCTTTTATTATAAATAATATCAATGAAATTTTAGGCTTACAATCCCATGCACCAAATTTAATTTGTAATTTGCACAATGTCAGTAAATTTTTTCAATATGAAATTGAATTAACTTCCAATTAATATACAAAAACAGATCAATGGACATTTCGGGTTTCCAAAAAAGGAAGAAAGATCACTACAGGCGAAATAAGTTTTTGTTTTCGTATATTAAAAATTTAAGTTACATTCAATTTACATTGTTATTCATTTCTTGACTTCGGCAGAACATCTATATCAAAGATAAAGGGGTTTTAAGTACTTCCCGCCGTTCCATCTCGTACCATATGTGGATTTTCCCTGTTACCGTGATGCTGATGTGCTAGCACCTTATGGTGCCTTTTAATGTACAAAGCAACTTACATAATACCCCGCAAGAATTTGGGTCAGCTGTCCTCATCCTCATCTGCTTTCTTCATCTGCCGTTTACTTAAAAAGGGTGGAGGCTTTCCCCCAACCGAGGCCCCTCCGACAAGAAGGGCAATTTTTAAACCCGAGGGGAGATTGTTTTATTTGCTGCCCCTTTTTAGGTTCCCCGTTTCAAATTTTATCGTCAGAATCATCAAAAAAGGGTAAATGAAGGGAAAATTTTTATCCTCTTATTCTTTATGTGAATTTTTAAGATGTCTTTCTTTTTTTCTGGATGAAATGTGTCTTGTTTTTTTTTCTTACGGAGTCTGTTTTTGGGTTTTTGTTATGTAAATCGTCAATGTTTTCATGTGGGTTTCTTTGTTGAAAAAAAAAATTTTTTCGTATCGATTGTGTATTTCCTCAAATAGTTATTTGAAATAATGGGAAGCGCTGGCAACAAAGGAGGGCATGGAAAGAAGGGTGTTTTGGCTTTGGTTTAGTTGTGGTGGTTCTGATGTGAAGACACTGATGTGAAAACGATGATGACAAAAAATTTTTTTTAAAGAAAAAAGGGGTTTTCCTTTTATTTGTCGGTCGAGAATTTGCTCAGGTTATGGTATTAAAAGATATTAATTTTGTTATGTTACAATAAAAATAATAATTTAATAATAATAAAAATTTAAAAATTAAAAAATAATAATAAAATTTTAAAAATAATAATTTAAAAATAAAACAAAAATAAAAATAATAATCAGGGTGGCGGAGTCGGTTTTTTAAACCGACTCCGACTCGACTCCCGCCCTTTAAAAACCCCCCGATCCTAAAGCATAGTTTAATAGGTATAATATGAACCAACACTCCGCACTTTTTGCTTTTCCCCCCGTATATGCTTATAACATACAAGCGTTCTTTTTTAAACTAGGACAAAAAGGAACTGAAACTAGACAAAAAAAAAACTGAACTAAGTATGAATAAACTGTCATTAAAAACCCAACAAAAAGAGGAAAAAATGAAATTTAAGACAAAATTTAAACTGAACCTTTTATAAAAAAAGTCCTTCTTATGGTCTTAGGTTATCCCCCTTTCTAATAACCTTTT
>NW_027627971.1:0-4727 GCF_034508935.2 Berghia stephanieae | reverse complement strand
TATTTTGGTTTTCTCATTAATTTAAAAATTTTTTTGTTTTGTTTCCCAAAAAACAATTCAGTTTTTTTCCCCTTGTTATTTTGCTTATATTCATTAATTCGTTTTTCCATCCTCCATTACTTTTTTATAGTCATTACTTCATTAATGTTTCATCCTTCTTTACTTTGTTTATGTCTATACAACTCATTTTTTATCAACCTTCGTTCTTTTGTTTATATTAATTATCTCATTAATTTTACATCTTTTGTTACTTTTTGTATTTTTTTAACTCATTAATTTTTCAGACTTCATTTCGTTTCAATTCATTAACTCATTAATTGTCATCTTTGGTTACTTGTCTTCGTTAGGACAGAGGCAAAAGGTCATGCTCATTCAGGTTACTTTTTTTTTTCTTAGTTAAGCCCTTCACTCCAGCTGTAGCATAGACCATCGACGAATCTACTCCATCTTGTCCGGCATCTTCTCAGCTTCTCCCATTGTTAAACCTTCAGTTTTTAAGTCCTCCATCAATGTTCTTCTTCAGCTATTTCTAGGCGCTCTCTCTTCCTCGTTCCCTGCGGGTTCCATGTCAGAGCCTGCCTGAACATCAGGGCAAAACAAATTCACCATCACAAGTCAACAAATGTAAACAAAAATGTTATGAGACCCAATTTTGTTGGTATATAAAACGACAACACTCGTATTATGATTGGATGATCTTTATGCGGGAAAATGTATACGATACCTTGCAATAATGTATAACTCGATTACATTTTTATTTTTTGATTGATGAGACATTACAAGCACATAGCTAGATCTAATTAATATTTTAAAGATAATCGAATACAATTAGGGGCTTGATTTCACATTGTTGTTTTTGCGATGATTTTTCCATAACATCAATGGGCCCATAAACAACATGAGTTAATTTCCTAACATAAAAAATATATACTAATTTAGATTATTAATCTATGATTAACAAACATTAAATCTACTTTTGTCGCCTATATCACCTTGGACTTAGAGAAAAGGTCACAATTATTATGCTATTTGATTTTTGTTGGGTTTTTTGTGTTGCATTTTAATTGTTTATGTTTTACTATTATTGTTTGTTTGTGCCTTTATTTTTTTATAGTTATAAGGTTTTATGATTGTTTTGTTTTGTTATTCTTGTTTAATTTGGTTTTCATTTGTTTTCTTTTTCGTACGTCTTATGATTTGGGTTTGTAACGTTCTTGAATTAATTTCGTAACGAACAGTGAGAATCGTATGCCAGTTGACGTTTCTATGACTTAAATGCATTTTTTTTTTCAAAAATTTGACCAGAAAATTTTCATTCAAAGACCATTCATTACCTTGTGAAACAGTCTTAATCCTCAAACTTAAAAAAAACGCTCAGGTTGGAGACTATTTAACTGGCAGGGGTCAACTGACTGCCGTGGTGGGCAAGGAGGTCATGTATGCCGTTTCTACTATCCTATTTATTTTTATTTTTTTCTTCGTCTTGGAATGAGAATACATTGTTTTGTCCTGGCCCTGGCTGGCATTCTTGACAGTCAAATAAAATAAATTATTGCTTTTGAAAGGTGATATGTTTTCTGATGGAAATCATCTCTCTGTTATGATCAATAAAGTACTGTGGTTTTTTTTGGTTATGTTTTTGTGGGTTTTTTTCATTTGATATTGTGTAAACATGTCAGTGTATTCCTCTTAGTTGGATCCTGTGCTCATTTCGGATGGGACTTTTAGTGTGATCCTAAAATAAGCACATTGCTAATTAAATATCTTGAAATCTACTTCTGTTGCCTATTAACCAGTCCTCTTCATTTTCCCTGTATAATACTTAAAAATAAACAAGATTACAAATTTTCCTCTCATGTTGCCATTTTCTGAAATCAGCCTGGGCAACATCCGACAACTTTTCTGAGACTACCACTTATTTGTAATAGTTTATTTCTTTATAACCACCAAAACGAGGGCTATTTGACAGCGAAGGACCAAAAGAATTCACCGATGTTTGAAATACTAGTTTTCTGGCCAAAGTTGTCAGAGTTTTGCAGTGTTGCTTAATTTTGACATTATAAATTAAATTAATGAAAATATGTAGCCTTAATTCCCATTGGAGGTTTCTAAAATTTACATAATATTATGTTTTTACAATATATTGTAAATTTTCAAAATATTTTGCTGTGTTCCATTCCCCTTGTAAATCAGTTAACATGTCAACTGTTCTATATACGAATAAGATATATTGTAATTGTATGTTTATATATATATATATATATATATATTATATTATATATTATATATATGTATATAGTATATATATATGTATATATATAAATACATATACATACATATATATATATATGTATATATATATATATATATATATATATATATATTATATGTGCATGTATGGATTGTGTATATCAGATGAACAAAAAAAGGCTCAAATATAAGATACTTCATTTCAGCTTTCCGTGTTTAAAAAATCAATCGCTTTAATATTATATGAAATTTAGTTATAAAATAGGTTTACTGCTTAGGCAGTTGTAGTTATGTCGTTGTGATGATTACAAAAATCTCTAATATCTTGTTTCATGTGACATGTCTAAATCATTGTAGCCGACAAATTCTACCCTTGGTTATTATGTTGGAATAAATTAAATAAACGAATACATAGATAAATGAATAAATAAATAAGTAAATAAAAAAAAATAATAGATCAATGTATAAATCTGCTGTAGTCATCCGCATGTGGAAATTTGTCGTTATCGTCCTTTCCTAGGGAAGGCTGGAATAACTCAGGCGTCTGCCGCAATGTATCGCAATAGAGTAAGTTAAGGCGAGGTGCCTTGCTCAAGGCCTCACAGCGCGGCTGCTATTTGGTAATTCAGTGTCTTTCGGATACAAAGCAAAGACTATATTATAGCCCCTTAGGAGGGAGAAATGTGAGATTATAGTTGAAATCATCATATTAAATGATAAAAGGTACACCTTTGTTTTTTTTTTTTTTTTGTTTTTTTTTTTTGTTTTTTAAGTTTAAGAAACAAAGTTAATTAAGCCATTTACCCTAATTGAAAGTATTTAGAAATTAAAACTTCCCATGTATCATTCAGCGATTATTTAAGTATGAAATCAAAGTTTGACAAGTAGCCCCCCCCCCCCCCCCCAATCCCCTTCTTATCCTTCCCCGGTTTTTGTTCACCTGATATATTGATATATGGATATGTTGTTAATTTGTATATAAAATATGTTCAATGAAATAATATGTATGTTTATTGTTATGTTATCAATATCAGTTCACTTATTCAATTTTTTTTTAAATATCCGGTAAGGTAGTTTACAATTGACCTTTTAACATGTCTATTATAATAACATATTCCTTCTTTATTAATCAGTTTAAACATTCTACATTCGCTTTTACATATTTACAGATATGCACACACAAACAACACACACAGAGCACGTCTGTACAAAGGTTCTCCCATTCTTCTCTTCTCTCTCTCTCTCTCTCTCTCTCTCTCTCTCTCTCTCTCTCTCTCTCTTTATATATATATATATTTATATATATATATATATATATATATATATATATATATATATATATATATATATATAATGTCTCATTTACTTTGCCTGTGTTTGGGTATCTGTCTGCGTGTGATTGCTTTATTTTATGGGGGAACTGTTTTATATAAGGTTGAAAATGTTATAAAAAGGATTTATTTTCAGAGGACGGGAGAGGGAGAGAGAAAGAGAAAGAGACTGATCGAGAGAGAGAGAGAGAAAAGAGAGAGAGAGAGAGAGAGAGGTGGAAGAGAGAGAGGGGGGGGGAGTGGAATACAGAGAGGGAGGGAGTGGAATAGAGAGAGAGAGAGAGAGAGAGAGAGAGATAGGGAGGGAGTGGAATAGAGAGAGAGAGGGAGTGGAATAGAGAGAGGGGAATAGAGAGAGAGAGAGAGAGAGAGAGAGAGAGAGAGAGAGAGAGAGAGACAGACACACACACACACACACAACACACACAGAGAAAGAGAAAGAGAGGAGAGAGAGAGAGAGAGAGAGAGAGAAGAGGGGAGAGAGAGAGAAGGGGCATGCATAAACTCTTCATGAATGTCATCAGATACTGCAAAAGCAATTATAACTATAACTATTGGACATACAATGAATGGTATCATGTTTTATATTTAGAAATGATATGTCCTAAATTTTTAATCATACGTTTATTTCTTATCGAAATGTCAATTTAACTACTTAACCTTACTCAAGTCTAAACTGTGGGTTTCGTTATCTCAGCTAGTAGAGCACTCGCTTCACACGCAAATGGACCCAAGCTCTATCCCAGATGAAGTCGATACATTATTTTCTGACCCCGTTGTCTACTCAGCAATGATTGGGTATTAGATTCTGTTAGATCTAGTGGAATGTACTTTGCGAAGACTAGCGTCCTATCCAAAGAATAGCGTGCAATTGTAGGCTATAGAAACAGGGAAACACTCCCTCTCTATGCTTCTAATGGTTCTGATGACTGCTCTGCCAAGTCTAAAATAACTGGTCTATAAATAGCTCTGTACATCTAGCAGTGATTGGGTAGCTGGATCTGTTAGATCTGTCGAAAAGTACTTTGCGATAGACTAGCGTCCTGTCCAAAGGGTAGCAAGCAATTGTATTGTCCGTTGCTTTCTAAGAACCCGGGGTAAATCTTGTCTCTATGGGCCTGATGGCTCTAAAAGGGCTACTTTTTA
>NW_027627970.1:0-4729 GCF_034508935.2 Berghia stephanieae | reverse complement strand
GGTTATTTTTAAAAGGCAACTGTTGTTTTTTTGGCCTTTGAAGGATGGAAAATTGATTTAAATTTTATGATGGTGTAACCGTGTTGGTATTTTTCTTTGATTGCAAATAGTGTTTATTGGTTTTAATGGAAAAAATTTTTGATATAGATAAGAATAAATATAACAGGATGGCTATTGATATTGGGCCTGTTTGTAAGAAATGATACTATCCACTCAATGGCATAAAAATTCTAATTTAACAAGAAAAATTTTTTCTAAAGATTTAAGACTATTGAAGTCGGGAAAAAACGGGTCGGGATCTTTCATAGATTTCAATTTTTCTTTTTTTTGGAACAGGAATAAACTTTGAAGTTTTTAAAATTTGGGGTTGAAACCAGGGGAGGACCAGTTAAAAATATTGTAAAAGGGGGGGAAAGCTGTTTTGCACATTTTTTTAAAAATTTTTTCCTTTCAATCCTCCGGCCCCAGCCCTTCCCCTCTTTTAGTTTCACTATCATTTCATCTTCCAAAGCCCTGTAAAATTTATGTTTTTTTAAATTTCAATATCAAATGTTTTTTGTTTGTCGAACGGAAAAAAAAATTTATTTAGATTTTCAATTACGATATCTTCTGATATAATCGTGGCTTTGAATTATAGTTGACAGCATTTTGAAACCCGCCCGTCCCCTTTTTATATCCCCAGAAGGGAAAGTATTTTTCGATTTTATTTTTGAACTTGTTTCAAAAATAGATATTACTCTCTTTATCTCTTTTGTTTTTTTTTTCAGATCTTTTTTTTTCCATTTAGTAAAGAGAGTTTCTTTTGGTTTCAAAAAAACTTTAGATCTTTTTTTATCCAAGGCTTGTTTTTAGGAAATATCTTATTTTTTTTTTTACAACACACTAGCTGTTCATAAATTGTAAAACTCACTCACAAATTCAGCTCATCCCACTATCACATGATTCGATAAAAACTTCCATCTCCCCTTCAAAAAACCACGCAAATTTTCACCACACTTCCTTTCCGACTGTACACTTTTCTTTACTAGTTTTAACTTTAAAAACAGACGAAGCTTTAACCGGCGGGAACTCTTTTTACACCTGAGGTGGGTGAGAGAATGTGAGAAATTTTTTTTTCCCGGGGACCAGCTTTTGGCTGAACCCAGAATCCTCCGCCCCCAAAATGAGTGTCATCCCAAAGGGACCAAATAAGGGGACAAGTCTATTAAATTCATGTGTATTGTTTGTAAACATTTTATGATTCTCGTTCTATTAAAAAAAATCAAATGTTCCCATCTACTCCTATATTCTAGGGAAAGTGAGCCATCCACTTACCCTCTCTCCTCTCTCCCTCTTTTCTCTCCCCTCTCTTTAACCTCTCCCTCCTCTCACTCGCTCTCCCTTTCCTCTCTCCCTATCTATATCTCTTCTCCCCCCTCTCCCCTCACTCCCTCCCCCCCTTTCTCTATCTCTCTTTTCCTCTCTCTCTCTCCATCTTCTTTTTCCTCTTTCTCTCTCAAAAATGGTATAATCATGGTATTGTTTTTGCAAGTGTTTTGGGTTTTTATGGATTAAATTAATAGATTCTAATAAAAAAAAATATTCATTAGGCATTGAAATTTGGGTTTTTTAATTTTGGGAAAATTTATAGACAATATTGCCGAGCCATTGAGCGTAAGATAAATGAAAGACATATTTGATTGATACTTACAAGCTTTTTCACACATGGGGAGAGAAAGAAACAAAAAAAATTAGGGTTTTGGGGGTATTACAATATTTCCACAGACAAGAAAACGCTGTTAAAGGCCCGGACTATTTTACCTTATGTTGGTGAGAGAATGTGAGAAATATTATTTCCAAGGAATCAAAATTTTGTTTCTGAACAGGGGCCCAATCCAGATCTTTCCCGGACTGATAACGGTATCATAACAAAAACAACATTGCCACACAAATATTTTTTAATTACAAGTTTTAATTGTTTAAAAAAAATTCGATTCTTATCCCTTTTGAAATAATTAACATCTTATCCCTGCTAGCCCATATCCCCCAGGGTGTTTACTTACGGGAGTTAAACCACCACCCTTTCACTTTTGCTCTCTCTCCCCTTTTTTCTCTTTGTTTTTCTCTCTCTCTCTTTTCTCCTCCTCTCTTTCTCTTCTCCCCCTCTCTCTCCTTCCCCCCCTCTTTTCTCTTTTCTTTGTTGTGGGTGTGTGTGTTGTGTTATCTCTTTCTATCTATTTTTTTATGGTCTTTGCTTTCCCCATTTTTAAAATTTTCAACCATAAGACATCTATTAAGGTTCCTTTTTAAATTTACAGGGCCTACTTGTCTGGGAATTTGTATGATATTTGGGTTTTTGATGGCAATGTGCTGCATTGGTATTGATGATGGAACTGTGGTGATATTGGGATTGATGATGGCATGAGGGGGACATTGGTATTGTGATGGCAACAGGTTGATATTGGTATGATGATGGCATATGTGGTTTTATTTGGTATTGATGATGCATTGTGTTGATATTGGTATTGATAAGGCAACAGTGTTGAATTTGTTTTTTAAAAGGCAACAGTGTTTAAAAATTGGTATTGAGATGAAACTGTGTTGATTTTGGGTTTTGATGATGTCAACTGTGTTGATATTTTTTATTGATGAGGAAATCTTTTTTTAAATTTTGGGAAAAAGGATGCTGGTATTTGTATATAGAAAAGGATATGATTGATATTGTAAAATAAATAAAAAAGTATGGCTTTTTATTTGGGTTTTAAATTTTAGGGGAAACTAAGATAATATTTCGGTGCCGTTAAGATAAAAAAAAAAGAAGGCTTAAATTTTTAAATCTTTTTTAGTCACACATGGAGAAAAAAAGTAAAAACAAATACGCCTTCAGAAGAAAATATTTTTTTATAACTTTTGAATAAATTTGCATGAAAAAACAAAAACTTAATTTTTTTGTATGACGCATCACTCAGAAACGTGCACAAGGCGATTTGGAAAGCGCCCCCCGTCACAGCCCACTTAACAAGTGGACGAGAAAGACATGACCCCTACGGAATATTACAATATTTTCAGAAACAGACAAGTTTTAAGTGGGGAACTCTTTTACACTGGGTCGGTGAGAGAATGGAGTAAATATTTTCCGGGGACAAAAACTATTGGGTTTTTAACCCAAAATTTCCCCCAACCCCCGAAAATGAGTGTCTCCAAACGACCCAAAAAAAAACGGAAAAGCTTTAAATTTTTTTTTTAATTTTTTTGTAAAACATTATGTTCCGTTTTTTTAAAATAATCAACATTTCCCCCATCTACTCCTATTTTCCGGGGAAATTGAGCCACCCCCTTACACTCCCCCTTTTCCCCCAATCTCTATCTTTCTCCCTCTCTCTACCCTTTCCCTTTTCCTTTTCTCTTTTCACTCGCCCCCCTTTTCTTTTTCTCTTCCTCTTTTCCTCTCCTCTCTTATCTCTTCTCTCTCTCTCTCCCCCCTCTTCTCAAAAAAAGGTATAATGCTTTGGGGGAAATTTTTTATTGCAACTTTTTTTTGGTTTTAGGTTTTAAACCAAAAATAGTTTTCTAAAAAAAAAAAATATCATTATGGCTATTGATTTTTGGGTGTTTTTTAAAAATTTAAAGAAAAAGGGGCGATGCCATGAGCGTAAAAAATAAAGATTATTTGTTGATACTTACGGCTTTTAATACACAAAGGTAGGGAAAAAACCCCAAAAAAATTATTTTTGGGTTACAATATTTTCACACACACAGCGACCGTTAAGGCCAGGTACTAATTTCCATTATTTTGGGGTGACAAAAATGTGGGTTAAATTTTCCAAGGACCCAAAACTTTTTTTTAAAAAAAGGACTCGAATCCAGGACTTTCCGATCCAAACGAGGCAAAAAAAACAAATTGCCACCAATCTTTTTAAAATTAAATTTAATTTTTTTTAAAACTTTCGTTTTTTTCCCTTTTTTCAAATTTTAACATTTCATCCCGGGCTGGTCCCATATTCCTCAGTTTTTTTTACTTACGGGATTTAACCTTTTCCCTCCCCTCCCCCCTCTCTCTTCCCCTCTCTCTTTTTGTCTCTCTCTTTTTCCCCTCTGTGTGGGTGTGTTTGTCTGTGTGTTTGTTTTGGGTTTCATCCTTTTTACTATCTCGGCCCCCTTCTTCCAAAATTTTGTTTTTTGTAAGCTATGAACATCTATAAAAATTCCTTTTTATTTTACAGGCCTTTTTTTTCGGGGAAAAATGGATATTGGTTTTGTGGGGAAGGGGGTTTATTTTGTATTGATGATGGCAAGAATACTGATATTACATTTTGATGGGGTAACCGTTTTGGTTTGGGGGCGTTGATTTAAAAAATTTTTTGGGGTTTTTATGGAAACAATGATTGAATAGATAAGAAAATTTTTTAAAAGGAAGGTTATTGAAAATTGGTTTTGAATTCGGGAAAAATTTTTATTTTTAAGGGGGTGGTCCTTTTAAGGGGAAAAAAAAATAAAGCTGTTTTGGGAAAATTTAAATTTTTTAGTAAACTTTGGGTGGAAAAATTAAATTTAAAAAATTTACTACTGTCAGTAAATATAGTTATTTTAATTTTGTACTAAAATTTTATGAAAAAAAACCAACTTGTTTTTTTTTTTTTTCCCAATTTACAGTCAAAAGTGCACAGGGGGACTTTGAAAGGGGGGGCCCGCCATAAGCCTCAAAGAATACCAGCATACGCCATTATTGTTTACAATATTTTTGGACACA
>NW_027627969.1:0-4728 GCF_034508935.2 Berghia stephanieae | reverse complement strand
ATTAAAAAATTTGATTTTTTTAAATAAAATTTCAAATAAGGGAAGGGACAAGAAATGTTAAAATATAAACCAATGTCAACACTTTTTAAATTGAAGACCCCGAAAACAATATTTAAAAGGGGAAATTTTCCAATTTCGCTAAGATCTAAGTATTTTTAACTTCAAAAACCCAAAACCCCTTTTTGTCATTCTATTTAAAAAACCCTCTCGGTCATCAGTTTATCTGTATGATTTTTTTAAGGTGAGGGTTTATATGACATTTTTAACCGTTAATGTTTTTTCTGGGGGGGGGGTTTTAAAAAAGTTGGCAGAAAATCTTTCCTTCGGTTATTGTTTAAAATTTAAAAAACTTAATGCAACAATAAAAAAAATCTAAAACTGAGATACGCGAAGTCCCGGTTTGGAGTTTTTATTCGCTTAAGGTTTTTTAAATCGCCTTTAAAATTTGAGGGCGAGGTTCTGGCCAAATGTTCAAAAGCGGTTTTTCAGAGTACGGCAGTTAAGGTTTTTTAAATAGATTAAAAGAAAGTTTTGTTTAAAAGGGGGTAGACTTGTTTGAAACCGATTAATTCTGAGCTTTGGGAGTTTTTATTGATAAAACCCAAGTCGTAAAATTTTAAGATTTAAGACGATTGTCATTCCATCCAGCCAAATTACATTTTATTACGAAACGCACGCAAGAGGAAACTGGGTTTTTTTTCAAATAGACTGTTGGCGAGAAAAAACCCAAGGTAAATAAAGGGTTTTTGGGGGTTTTTTTTTTTTAACAAAAAAAAGCAAGCCCAAAACCAATACGAATTTTTTAGATTTCAAAATCAAAATGAAATACTTTTAAATAAAAAAAAAGCCTTTTTAAAAGTTTTTAATTTTTGAAATATTGTAATCAAAAATGAGGCCGGGGCCCGGCTGATTTCCCACAATCTTGTTGATAAGTAAGGTTGTTGGTATTTATTTTTAAAAGAAAGGGGTTACCCCCTTGAGTGAAAAATTTTGAATTTTATATTTATTTTAAAAAAACATAAAAGGGGTTTGTTTTTCACCATGAACAAGTACCCCCTTGATTGTTTAAGTCAAATGAATGTAAAAACCCCAAAGAAATTTACTAAAGCCAAAATTGAAAATTTTCGGAAGGCATCTCGACCCAACTGAAAAAATTTCCCGATATTAAATAAAATGTTCCTTTTTTTTTTGTTTCCGTTTCCCCTTTCCTGCCCCTTTCCTTTTCATCCCCTTCCTTTTCTTTTTTCTTTTTTCTTTTTCTTCTTTTTTTTTTTCTTTTCTTCTTCTTTTTTCTTCTTTTCTTTTTTCTTCTTTTCTTCTTCTTCTTCTTTTTTATACATTTTTCCTTTTTGTTTGCCTCTGTTTTACCTCATCCACCCCTATACCTTTTCTTTTTCCCTTTTTTTTTGTTTTAAATCTTTTTTAAATTTGTTATTTCCTCATACTTTTCTCATTTCCCCTCTTTTTCATTTTCATATTTCTTATTGAACTGAATCCGGGACAATTCTCAACTTTCAAAATGATGGTTTTCCCTATTCTCTTAAATTCTTTTGAGAGCCCATGTCAATGAAAAAAGTTAACAATTATAGTTTGAACGAAGCGGTAGTAAAAGATTTTTTATTGTTTTTGTTCCCGTTTATGGGTAATTCTCAAAAATTTTTTTAACCCCAAATTATTATACAAGTTTTGTTTTTTGGTCCGTTTTTTTGGGTTTATGGCAATGTTGGAACCTTTTACCCAAGGCATATTTTTAATTATATGCTAACCCCGCCCCCCGGAAAAAATTTCAACACACAAAAAAAGGAACCTTAAATGTTAGTTTTTTAAATACAATTTAGTGAAAAATTTAAAAAATGACTGGCTGAAACAAAACCAGAGTCGTCAATTTCTTTCTATTTTTTTCGTCGTAAAAAACAGAGGAATATTGCGATTATTTTCACCAGTGGGTGGATTCTTACCCTATAAAGTGGTGCCCGAAACAGAAGAAAAAGCTAAAAATGCTATATTTTTAAAACAAAAAAAAAAATAAAATTTTAAAAAAAGAACCACTAAAAAAAGTAAGGGGTTTTCATTTCTTTTTTTAAAATTTTTTTAAAAGCTGTAAACCCCTTTTAAAAAAAAAAAAAGGAATTGGTGCCCGGCAAAAAACAACCAATTTTAAACCGCCCCTGCAATTTTCACCCCCCCATTTTAAATGAAAAATATAGATAGATAGCTGAGTAGTAAAAAAAGAAAAATTGTAAATAAACACAAAATTTTCAATTTTTGGGAAATTTCCAAAAAGAGTTTTCATGTTATTATTGCATTTTTCGGTGAAATTGACTGAAAAGAAGTTAAATTAGTTGGGGTTTAGTGTAGATTTTATAGTAGTAAAGGAACAGTTAAAAATCTCCCAAACTTTTTTTAATTTTGTTTTCTTTTTTTCGTAAAACTTTTAATATACAAACTCGGAATTTGTTTAAAACAAAAGATTATTTTTATGGTGTTTTTCGCTAAGTTAATGTGGCCGCCCTTAGTTTTACTAGCTAGATAGTTCAAAGTGAGTTCAAGCTTTGTTGTTATATTTTGCCACCCGCGTTTGGGGGGTTTTTCTCACTGAACTGATTAACCAACATAAAAGTTAGGTTTAACTAGTTTTGTTTTTTTTGGTCCGTTATATCCGGATGGCAATTTTTGAGCTTTTACCCAAGGCATACATTTTAAAAAGTGATGCATCAGCAGTTGTTACTGTTTTAAACCGAAAGTGGGTAATTTATTCTACTAATATATAAATAGATTGTAAAATTTTTAAGCTTACACATAGTTTTTTTTGGGGTTTTTGTTTCATCGGTGGGTTTTTTGAAAGCTTTTTTGACGAAAAAACAAAAGTAAATGTACTTTTAAAAAAATGAAAAAATTTTTCTTTTTTCAAACACATCAAACAAACCCCACAACACACACCACACAAACACCATTATACGCATAACCCCCGTGAAAAAAAATCTATTGTTATTTTCTCCAAGCGATAAAAACTCGTCAAAAAAGTATCTAAAAATTTAAATGTTTCTTTTTCCCAGAGTGATTTTGTAATTGGGGTTTTTTTTAAAAATAAATTGGCCCTCCGCTATTAGCTTTTTTTCCCAGGTCCCCCCTAGAAAACACCAGAAATTTTTTAGCTTTAAAAATTTGAATAAGGTATAAAATTAGCATGAAAAAATAACGGGTTTTTGGGAAAGTTATCAGTTTGTAAAAAATATTTTTAAAATTTTTAATTTGCCCGTTTCGTGCTCGATGATAAAAAAGTTATTGGTGGTGAAAAATCTTGACCCCCAACATATTTTTAAAAAAATTTATTATTATTATTAATTATTTTTTATTATTATTATTTTATTATTTTATTATTATTATTTTTATTATTTTTTATATTTTATTAAATTATTATTATTTTTTTATTATTATTTTATTTATTATTTTATTTTTATTTTATTTTAATTTTTTATTTTATTTTTATTAATATTATTTATTATTTTTTATTATTTTTATTTTTATTATTATTTTTATTATTTTTTTTAATTTTTTTTTTATTTTATTATTTTTATTATTTTATTTTTATTTTTTTAGTTCTTCTTCTTTTTTTTTTCTAAAAAAATTTTTAAAGTGTTTTAGAAAAGAAAGTGAAAACACTTTTTCATGTTTTGTTTTTTCCCCCTTCCCTTTTTCAATGGATATAATATTTTTTTATTTTGTCTCAAAAAAATTTTCAAAAAAAGATCCCGAAATATGGGGTTCCTCATCTATCTCATATCATCATCTATCATCATCTCTCTCTCATCCCTCATTTATATTAATTTTCAATATTATTTTTTTTTTTGATTTTATTAATTTATAATTTTCGAAATTAATATCGTCTCATTTTTTCATTTATTATCAAAATCCCCGTAAAACATTATTTTTAACACTTTTTTTTTAATGATCAAAGCAGTTATAATAAAAGAAGGGAAATAAAAATCACAAAAAAAAATGAATTTATAAATAATATTATAAAATTATATATTATTATATTATATATATTATAAAGAATCATCAGGTGACCCAAACAAACCCAAATTAATAGAAACAGATTCGTGCTTTGTTGAAATAAAGTAAATTGTAAAGAAGTATAAATGTTTTTAAGTCTTGGCCAGAAACTTAAAAAAAACAAATTTTTCACAAATCAAAAATAAAGTATTTTTCTACTTTAAAGGGCATTCTTGGGTTTGGGTTAAAAAATTAAAAAACTAGGAATTGAATGAGTTGGGAAAGAAGAAAAGAAAAACTTTTGTAAAATTTTTTTTTGGTTAAGAGATTTTTTTCTTAAAAATCATTTTTTCTTGTTTTTTTTTTTGTTGTTTTTTGTAGTTTGTGTGTGTGGTGGGTGTGTGGTATATGTGGAGTGGTTTTGAGAGAGGGGGGGAGTGGGGAAACGGGGCAAAAAGGAACTTTGGTTGTAAGAAAAAAAAATTTCTAAACATGAGATTGTACTAAATTTGTCTTTTTTTTTTTGGTAAAAAAAGACTGCCCCTTTAAAAAGAAGAGTAGTTTGTCTTGTGCCCTTAAAATTTTTAAATGTAAGTTTCAACAACAAAGGTATTGATTTCAAGGTTCTCGAGTTAGATTTAAGTTTTGGGGCGGCTATCAACGATATTTGTATTTTTTCCTTTTCCCCTTTTAAGTCTGTAAGCTCAAATTTTTAAGTTTCTCAGATTTTTT
>NW_027627968.1:0-4728 GCF_034508935.2 Berghia stephanieae | reverse complement strand
GTGTAGTGGTAGTGTGGTAGTCGTGGTTAGTGGTAGGTGTGGGTAGTAGTGGTAGTAGTGGTGTAGTGGTAGATGTGGTGTCGTGTAGTAGTGGTCGTAGTGGTGTAGTGGTAGTGGGTCGTAGTGGTTGTAGTGGTAGTAGTGGTAGTAGTGGGTGTGTAGTGGTAGTAGTGGTAGTAGTGGTAGTAGTGGTAGTGTGGTAGTAGTGTAGTAGTGGTAGTAGTTGGTAGTAGGGGTGTAGTTAGTCGTGGTAGTAGTGGTAGTAGTGGTGTAGTGTAGTAGGTAGTGTGGTAGTAGTGGTAGTAGTGTGTAAGTAGTGGGTTGGTAGTAGTGGTGTAGTGGTAGTGGTAGTTGGTAGAGTGTAGTAGTGGTAGTGTGGTAGTAGTTGGTAGTAGTGGTGTGTGGTAGTAAGTGGTAGTAGTGGTAGTAGTGGTGTATGTGGTAGTAGTGGTAGTAGTGGTAGTAGTGTAGTGTAGTGGTAGTAGTGGTAGTGTGGTTAGTATGTCGTGTGTAGGTAGTGGTAGTAGTGGTAGTAGTGGTAGTAGTGGTAGTAGTGGTAGTAGTGGTAGTAGTGGTAGTAGTGGTAGTAGTGGTAGTAGTGGTAGTAGTGGTAGTAGTGGTAGTAGTGGTAGTAGTGGTAGTAGTGGTAGTAGTGGTAGTAGTGGTAGTTAGTGTAGTAGTGGTTAGTAGTGGTAGTAGTGGTAGTGGTAGTAGTGGGTAGTGGGTAGTAGTGGTTGTGTAGTAGTGGTAGTAGTGGTAGTAGTGGTAGTGGTAGTGTGTAGTGTGGGTAGTAGTGGTAGTAGTGTAGTAGTGGGTAGTGTGGTAGTGTGGTAGTAGTGGTAGTAGTGGTAGTAGTGGTAGTAGGTGTCGTGTGTGGTAGTAGTGGTATGGTAGTGGTAGTGGTAGTGGTAGTAGTGGTAGTAGTGTGGTAGTAGTGGTAGTAGTAGTAGTGTAGTGGTAGTAGTGGTAGTAGTGGTAGTAGTGGTAGTAGTGGTAGTAGTGGTAGTAGGTAGGGTAGGTAGTGAGTGATCGGTAGTTGGTAGTAGTGGTAGTAGTGGTAGTTAGTAGTGTAGTAGTGGTAGTAGTGGTGTAGTGGTAGTAGTGGTTAGTAGTGTGGTAGTGAGCGTGGTAGTGGGTAGTAGTGGTGTAGTGGTAGTAGGTGGTAGTAGTGTGGTAGTAGTGTAGTGGTAGTGTGTAGTGGTAGTAGTGTAGTAGTGGGTAGTGGTAGTGGTGGTGGTGGTAGTGTGGTAGTAGTGGTAGTAGTGGTAGTAGTGGTTGGTAGTGTGTAGTTGGTAGTAGTGTAGTAGTAGTGGTAGTAGTGGTAGTAGTGTATAGTGGTAGTGTCTAGTAGTGGTGTGAGTGGGTAAGTAGTGGTAGTAGTGAGGTAGTAGTGGTAGTAGTGGTTAGTAGTGGTGTAGTTAGTGGTAGTGTGAGTAGTGGTGTGTAGTAGTGGTGTGGTAGTGGTAGGTGGTAGTGGTAGTAGGGTAGTAAGTGGTCAGTAGTGGGAGTGGTAGTAGTGGTAGTAGTGGTAGTAGTGGTAGTAGTGGTAGTAGGTAGTGTGGTAGTAGTGGTAGTAGTAGGTGGTAGTAGTGTGGTGTGTGGTAGTGGTGTAGTGTGGTAGTAGTGGAGTTAGTAGGTTGGTAGTAGTGGTGGTAGTGGTAGTATGTGTAGGTTGTGGTGTAGTGGTAGTAGTGGTTAGTAGTGGTGTATTGGTGTATGTGGTGTAGTGGTAGTAGTGAGTAGTGGTGTGGTAGTAGTGGTGTGGTGTAGTGGTAGTGGGTAGTAGTGGTAGTAGTGGTGTAGTGTGGTTATTTAGTGGTAGTGTGGTGTAGGTGTTGGTAGTGTGTAGTGGTAGTGTGGGTGGTAGTAGTGGTAGTCGTGGTGTGTGGTAGTAGTGGTGTAGTGGTAGAGTAGTTGGTAGTGTGGTGTGTGGTAGTGGTAGTAGTGGTGTGTAGTGGTGTGTTGGTAGTAGTGGTGTAGTGGTAGTAGTGGTAGTAGGGTAGGTCGTGGTAGTGTGGTAGTAGTGGTAGTAGGAGTGTGAGTGTGTGGTAGTGGATAGTGGTTGTGGTAGTAGTGGTAGTGTGGTGTAGTGGGTAGGTGGTGTGGTAGTGTGGTGGTAGTGGTAGTGTGGTAGTAGTGGTAGTGTGGTGTGTGGTAGTAGTGTGTAGTGTGTGTGGTAGTGTGGTGTAGTGGTGTAGTGGTAGTAGGTGTAGTGTGGTAGTTGGGTAGTAGTGTGTGTGGTGTGTGGTGTAGTGGTAGTAGTGGTAGTGTGGTGAGTGGTAGTAGTGGTGTAGTGGTGTAGTTGTAGTAGTGGTGTAGGTCGGTAGTGTGGTAGTGTAGTGGTAGTAGTGGTGTAGTGGTAGTGTAGTGGTGTTGTGTGGTAGTAGTGTGTAGGGTGTAGTGGTAGTGTGGTAGTAGTGGTAGTGGTGTAGGTGGTCGTGGTAGTAGTGGTAGTGTGGTGTAGTGTGTGTGTTGTGGTAGTAGGAGTAGGGTAGTAGTGGTAGTGTGTGTGGTAGTAGTGGTAGTGTGGTAGTAGTGGTAGGTAGTGGTAGTAGTGGTAGTAGTGGTGTGGGTGTAGTGTGTGGTGTAGTGTGGTGTGGTGTAGTGGTGTGTGTGGTAGTAGTGGTAGTAGTGGTAGTGTGTGTGGTAGTGTGGTGTAGGGTGTAGTGGTAGTTGGTAGAGGGTGTGTGGTGTTATGGTAGTTTGGTGTGGTAGTGTGTAGTGGGTATGTAGTGGGTAGTGGGTAGTTGTGTGTGGATGTGGAGGTGTAGTAGTGGTAGTAGTGTAGGTGGTAGTAGGGTGTAGTGGTGTGTGTAGGGTGTAGTGGTGTGGTAGTGTGTAGTATGTGGTAGTGTGTAGTGTTAGGGTGGTAGTAGTGGTAGTAGTTGTAGTGTGGTGTGTTGGTAGTGGTAGTAGTGTGAGTGTGGTAGTGTTGTTGTAGTGGTGTGTATGGTGTAGTGTGTAGTGTAGTGTGGTAGTGTAGTTGTGTGTGGTGTGTAGTAGTGTGTGTTGTGTGTTGGTAGGTGTGTGGTAGTAGTGGTGGGGGGTTGTGTGAGTGGGTAGTGGGTAGTTGTGTGTAGTAGTAGTGGTGAGGGTAGGTGGTAGTGTGGTAGTGTGTAGGTGGTGTAGTGGTAGTTAGTGGTAGTAGTGTTAGTGGTAGTAGTAGTAGTGGGAGTGTGGTAGTAGTGGTAGTAGTGTGTGTGGTATGGGAGTGGTGTAGAGTGGTAGTGTGTAGTGGGTAGTGGTAGTAGTGGTAGGTGGTAGGTAGTGGGTTGAGTAGGTAGTATGGTAGTAGTGGTAGTAGGGGTGTAGTGGTGTAGTGGAGTAGTGGTAGTAGGGTGTAGTGTGGTTGTGTTAGTGGTAGTAGTGGTATGTAGTAGGTGTAGGGTAGTAGTGGAGTAGTGGTAGTGTGGTAGTAGTTGTGTTAGTGGTGTGGTAGTTGGAGTAGTGGTGTAGTGGTAGTAGTGGTAGTGTGTGTGTGGTGTAGTGGTAGTGTGGTAGTGTGTGTAGTTGGTGTGTAGGTAGTGTGTGGTGTGGTAGTAGTGGTGTGTGTAGTGTAGTGGTAGTGAGTGAGTAGTGGTGTAGTGGAGTAGTGGTAGTGGGTGTGGGTAGTAGGGTAGTAGTGGTGTAGGGTGTGTGGTAGTAGTGGTAGTGTGGTAGTAGTGGAGAGTGGTATGTATGTGTGTAGTGTGTAGTGGGTGTGGTGTAGTGTGGTGTAGTGTGTAGTGGTAGTGTGTAGGTGTGTAGGTGTGTGTGTGTGTAGTGGTAGGTAGTGGTAGTAGTGGTAGTAGTGGTAGGTGTGTGGTAGTGTGTATGGGTAGTAGTGTGTGTGGTAGTAGTGTAGTGGTAGTAGTGGTTAGTGGTAGTGGTAGTGTGGTAGTGTGGTAGTGGTAGTAGTGGTAGTAGTGGTAGTAGTGGTGTGTGGTATGGGTAGGTAGTGGTGTAGTGTGTAGTGGTAGTAGTGGTAGTAGTGGTAGTGGTGGTGTGGTGTAGGTAGTGTGGTAGTAGTGGTAGTGGTGTAGTGTAGTGTGGTAGTGTGGGTAGTGTGTAGGTGGTAGGTAGTGTGGTAGTAGGGTAGTAGTGGTAGTGTGTGTGGTAGTGTGTGTAGTGGTGTGTGTGTGGTAGTGTGGTAGTAGTTGGGTGTGTAGTGGTAGTGTGTTAGTGGTAGTGTGGTAGTGGTGGTGTAGTAGTGGTAGTAGTGGTAGTAGTGGTAGTAGTGGTAGGTGGTGTAGTGTGGTGTGGTAGTGTGTAGTAGTAGTGGTAGTGTGTGTAGTGGTAGTGGTAGTAGTGGTGAGGTGTGGGTGGTAGTGGTAGTGTGTGTATGTGGTAGTGTAGTGTGGTAGTAGTGGTAGTAGTAGTGTGGTAGTGGTGTAGTAGTTGGTAGTGTAGTAGGGTGTAGTGTAGGTGTGTGGTGTCGTGGTAGTAGTGGTAGTGGTAGTGTGTAGTGGTAGTGTGGTAGTATGGAGTATGGTAGGTAGTGTGTGTGTAGTGGTAGTAGTGGTGGTAGTGTGTAGTGTAGGTGGTAGTAGTGGTAGTGGGGGTAGTGTGTGTAGTGGTAGTGTAGTGGTAGTGTGGTAGTGGTAGTGTGTGTTAGTGGTAGTGGGTAGGTAGTGGGTAGTAGTGGTAGTAGTGGTAGTAGGTGTAGGTAGGTTAGTTTGGTGTAAGTGTAGTAGTGTGTGGTAGTGGTGTAGTGGTAGTAGTGGTAGTGTAGTGGTAGTAGGTGTGTAG
>NW_027627967.1:15000-18435 GCF_034508935.2 Berghia stephanieae | reverse complement strand
CAAAGTGGTCAGACGTGATTTATAGTTTGATTATAAACGTATGTCTAGGTTTCTTTGTCTTTCGACCTCCGCCTCTCTCTCTCTCTCTCTCTCTCTCTCTCTCTCTCTCTCTCTCTCTCTCTCCTCTTCTCTCGCTCTCTCTCTCTCTTCTCTCGCTCTCTCTCTCTCTTCTCTCTCTCTCTCTCTCTCTCTCTCTCTCTCTCTCTCTCTCTCTCTCTCTCTCTCTCTCTCTCTTAGCCACCGCCCTTTTTTAAGAGACGCTTTTAAGGCGTCACTAATGTATGAGCGCACATCGCGAACGTTTTATGTTATATCCGCGTTAGGACCTGTGTTTAAAGTTTATTGGAGTCCGAAAGGGAAGACTACCGGAAATTTATCACAAACATCACTTAAACTAAACTGGTTTATTTATGAGGTCACAATAGAGCTCAGTTAGTAGAGCATTAGATTCACAGCGAAAGGGGTCCTGATTTTATAGGATCTCACGGTCCATTCAATATTGATTTGGTGGCTGAGTCTGTTAACTCTGGCAGCAAATATTTTGGGATAGAATAGCGTCTGGTCTAAATGGTAACTAGGAATTGTAAATGTTGAATACGACAAGAACCGCGATACGCTCTGGCTCAATAGGCACATATGACAGACTGCAATACGTTCCTCCTATTAATTCTCTCCTTTTGCTAAAGTTATGCAAATGGAGTGTCTATGTTTGATCTGCGAAACGCCCACTCACTGGCTACTGAAACAACAAATCAGTAGCGACAAATGCTGAAATGACGTGTAGAAGTACGTTTGGATGGTATGGACATAGGATCTCCTTGTTGTTCTTTGCCATTATTTGATATGTATCTTTATTTTTTTATTAAAACATTGACTTGCCCATATCGTCTGCCTTATGTTACTTATCTCATTTTGATAAATTGTAACTATTAAAAATAAAAGCTGTCTGTTCTAAAAAATAAGACGTCTAATGCGTAAATATTAAACGCTATCATGTTAAATAATTATTATACATAGTTTAATTCAGTCTGGCTGAAGCGAATCGTTAGTTAGCGATCGCATGCCTATCACTTAGGAATAGAGAGCTGTCATTTCTTTTCTTGTTTTCTTTGAAACTCTTTACAGTAAAAGATGGTTAAAACGAAACCAGTAGACCAGATTATCTTTGTCTGTCTTTTGGTTAAAGCACAGTGATAAAAAATTGAGAGAAAGTTAGTCATATTGCTCATTTACAGGAGTTCTCTAGTTGTTTAATATTTTACTAACATCACTCCTCTTTGAGATTGTGAAATACGTTTTCCTTGTCCATACAAACTACAACCTTGGATAGAGTATAGTTTCAAGTTTCAGCCTTAGACTTCAATGGCATACAACTCACTTTTTTTCCCATGATTTTACTTTATTATGTTAAGTAAACTTGGAACAACTCGTGTTTGTTTAACGAAATCATGGAGTCTATTAATTCGTTAAAGAAACAAAATGCCCGTCCTTTAAGAGACCATGGGAGTCAGACCTGGTGGACGCGAGTTTCAGAAAAAACCCTCGGCTGAAACGGGACCGATGACTGCTCCTCTGACTGTATGTTGATAATTATGGTTTAAAATTGTTGACGGTTTATTTAATCATTTGTCAGTCGTTTTTCAACCGTTTAAAAAAAATTGTTTACCGATTTAAAAAAAATGTGTGATCAGTTCTCTCACCACCATTAATGTTATTGGCGTTTGTCAATTTCATTGGCTCGTGGCTATCGCATATCGCATTTGTGGCGTTACCACCATTAAATCACATAGCCATCGCACTCGACCGATATACTATCCTCATATGTCGTCCTTTCTGCTTATTTTATGATAAAAAAATCCTTTGGTCCTTTTTAATTGTTAAAAAAATTCTTCTTTATTTGTAAATTAGAATTTAATTAGAATCAACTCCTTCAGCATTAACATCGTTGAATAAATATCGAGTACCTTTGATTTGAATTACTAACATTGCATGTTAAGCCGCGCCTTCGAGAGACCCCCGCATCTTTCAAACATCTGAATACATTTTGTCACTCTTTTTTTTTTTTTTTGGCGGTTGTCCACAGCAGGTGGTCATATCATACTTTTGCTAGGCATTGTTGCATTCTCGACTGTTGTAAAAGTCCTTATTAATTTAAAGCATAGAAGTTTGGATAGAGATGGGAGGTTGTTTACATTTCGGTTGTAAACTTCCGTGGATTTTGGGTAAATAAATCAGAATTCTACAGCAACACCTGCAGTACAGACTGACAACCTCCTCTTTGGTTACTGTGTTTTGTCAAATACTGTGTTTCAAAATGTGAGCATTTTGAAACCCCTTTTCAATTATTTTTCCCTCAACGTTCGTGTGTGTGTGTGTGTGTGTGTGTGTGTGTGTGTGTGTGTGTTTTGCGCACCTGTGCTTCTAGTTTCTTTTTATTTTCTTTGAATTATTATTATTATTATTGTTATTATATTATTATTATTATTATTATTATTATTATTATTATTATTATTATTATTATTATTATTATTATTATTATTATTATTATTATTATTATTATTATTTATACGTTTATTTATTTGGTTTAGGTTTTGCAATTTTTCTTTTTCTTTTTTTTTTTCTTTTTTAAAAAGATATAAATCAAAAGATTTAGCGCCAAGAAAAAGTTAGATAATGTCGATACATTTTCCCCTTCTTCTCCTTCTAATCCTCATCTATGGCGACGACCAAAATCTCTCAAACGTAGATTTGTCTCAACCTTTCCCGTATTCGTCCATGGTATTAATTGTGATGCGGTGACGGAAAGTTATAGTATCATTATCGTTTAAGTAGTTTATTAATTGTGCTTACTATTTCTACATTCCAATTAAGGTTCTTTGGGTAGACCCAGTAGACCTCATTCAAAACATCCATTTCTCTGGTTTCTTATCTTCTCCACTGAAAGTTCTTTATCCTAATCCTTAGCCCCCTAATCCGTTCTACTGTGAATTAATTTGTCTCTTCTTTCAGTTCAGTTACATGTAATACTTGTACAATACACCTTATCAATGTACTGCTGACAATTGAATACCAAGATATGAAGTGAGTAGAAAAGTGCCAGAAGACAATAGAGAATAATTTATTTATTTATTTTTTTTTTTTTTCGCGGCGGTGGTGGGGTTTGAACCTGCGACCTTATTGGTACGACAACTCCGCCTGGCAGGTGAGAGCGTGGCTCTACCGTGTGAGCTATCCACGAACACTAAAATATTCGTTTCAAACCCAAAGTCATTTCTAGTTCCCTCTCTCACCCACTTCTTGAGATCGCCGATTCGTTCACCACCATCGCGAAGTAATTTTGACCAGCAGTTAAGCTTAATAGCCAAGAGAGAGAGCGAGAGAAGCTTAACTGCTGGTCAAAATTACTTCGCGATGGTGGTGAACGAATCGGCGATC
>NW_027627967.1:0-7500 GCF_034508935.2 Berghia stephanieae | reverse complement strand
GCAATTAAATTATTTTCTCTTTTTATTAATCGTCCGAACGTTATTTTAATTTGGTTAAGTATGGTGTAAAAATTTGGAAATGCAATGCGTGGGCTCAAAGGATCGAATATGTCACTAATTAGAAAAATGCTGGTAAAATGTTCCATTTTATCGCACCCCCCCCCCCCCCCCCCCCCCACCCACACACACATTCACACAACTTCCCTCTCTTCAACAGGTAATGTCGTCATAGATCGTATTTTTTTTCCCCATCAAACCTACTCTATTTAGGACTTACTTTACAATCAACATAAAGAAAATTGCCGTATTATGACGTGTAGAAAAACCATTTAATCTTTTTTGTCCCTTTGATTTGGGGAGGAGGGGGTGGGGGGGGGGGGATAAAATCAGTTAGATAAAATCAGGAATGAAGATCTCTGAAAAATCAATCAATATATAAATACGGATTTGTTTGTCGGATACAGAAGTACATTGGAAGATGAGAGAAACAACTGAGAATGCAGTCCTTCTGTAGAGTCGAGTAGCAAAGCACTATCGATTGCCTTTGTTCTGACTCAGGTTAAAGGTTTAAGACAGGCTAATATTATATGTCATATTATTGTAATTTTATATGCATGACACAATTACATTGTGATGTCCTCTCTTTGTGCGGCTATGTGGTCTAGTGGTATGATTCTCGCCGTCGGATCGGAAGGTGCAGGTTTTTTGAGACCCGTTCTGAGCGGCGCATAGTTGAGTCTTTGAAAAAGGCTCTTTACTCACAATCGCTCTCCGAACTGTATTATCGCCCAATAGGCGTCTTGTCTCATCATACATGTTAAGTGTTGCTGTTGGCTAGGGACCCCTTGTAAAGCGCTTTGAGCACGTGTCATGGATGTTGCTCTATATAAATGCTCTAGTTCTGTGTGTTATAAGATTTGGGGAAAAAATCAAAACTAAACAAAAAATAGATAAAGCAGCGGCTGCAAAAAGCTAGGACATATTGAATAATGACCATTGACCAGTGCGTGGCTATTATTTTTTTTAAATTGCCTCTTACGAAAAAAAAATCTTTCTGTAACAAAAACAGGGAAGTGCAGTAAAATAAAGATATTTCCTTATTAACCATAAATTGTTATTTCATAACTTAAAAAAAAAAAAAGAAGAAGGAAATGAAAAAGGGTAGCCCTATTCGTCCTTAAGGTCGAATAGCATCAACCGCCGTTGCCGTCCGTAAGGACAAATAGTGTTGCTTGCACTATTCGTACTTCACACTACAGCTGGGCACTATTCCGTTTCTGTTTGTACTGAGATAGATTCGATTCTACGTAATTACATGATATATCCGTATCGTCTTAAATTTTTTTGTTAGTGAGTCAAATAATCAGTTGAGTGTATGTGTGTAGGTGTGTGTGTGTATGTGTGTGCGTGTATGTGTTAGTTTTGTGTGTGTGGGGGGGGGGGGGGTTGTTTTTTTGTTTTCTGTTTGGGGGGGGGGGGGGTGTTTTTTTTTTTTTTTTTTTTTTTTTGGTTTTCTTCTGGGATTTTTTTTTTCCAGAATGGTGATCGTTTCCTTATTAGGAACTATTATCGTGTTCTCCTTTTGGCAAGTATCCTATTCAAATGCCTGCTCGAAAGTTTGGGTTGGTTGGGCATAGAGGAAGATTCGTCAGGTATTCTTTTCTTTTTTTTCTTTTCTTTCTTTTTTTAGTGGTGGGGGGTAATTTTTTTTTCTTCTTCTTCTTAAAAAATTTTTTTTTGTTGTGTATGGTGTGTGTGTGTGTGTGTGTGTGTGGGGGGGGGGGGGGTTGCCTTTATTACATGTTTTCTATCTATGATAGTGGTCTAGTATTAAAATTGTCAAAAATATTTTATTAGTCATAGTAATATAAGCAGCCCAATAACATCAACGTATCTCTTAAAAAGCAGTTTTTTAAAAATATTATAATCTTGATAATTCAGTGAGGGCCATCAATATTGGCTTGAATTTAGCCAACATTTTTCATTTATTTGAACAATGTCGATACATGTCCTTTAACATCAGAAATTTTTGTTATATGTTGTACCGTCTTGAGTAGACGAGCTGTATAACAGAATTGTAGATTTAATTCACGGAGAATTCAATGAGTTAGTGGCAGTGAACGAGGTAATGGTATAGACGGTATGGAATTTAGCGGCTTTACAACACGCAAATTAATTCCAAAGCCGAAAGCACAACGTTGCATGTAATCTAATCTACATTTACGATGTCAAATATATTAAAGATTAATAAAGGACACTAATACCAAGTCCTCAATATTTTCAGTACTTCATTCGTTAGCTAATACTATTAAGTATTTGGTATCCACTTTTGCCCTGACGAGAAGTTAGAATGTTAACGGGCTGGGCTTTGAAATGTCTACGGGTTGAAACTGGATGAAATAGGATGATACAGAACATAAAAGCCCAGTTCGGCCTAAGAACAATAATTTGCCTATGTTCTTAAACTCAGAACAATGGGTTATGTTATCAGGGGTGTTGGGATTGTTATTTTGATCTGGGTAGGGGTCTATAGATAACAACATCAATATTAGAAACGTCTCTAACGTCTGATAAAGCTAAGATTACTGGCCAAAAAATATATTTCTAACTTTAGTTAAAATTTGAAAAATAAAAACACGGAAATATTTACATAATAAGCTTTATATATTTTAAACAATGGTTACAAGAAAAAATGCACGATTTTTCTCAATAATTCGGTATTCAAACAACTTTGTATGCAAATGTTGTATTCCAGATGTGTAATTTGGCTTATCACCACTCAATGTGGTAACTCAATAGATATTACTAATACTAAACTTGTGTCTATGTACGCAGTGATACAGACCTGCCAAGCATTCGACTTATTGTGTTATAGTGGGATGGCAGAATACCACTTCGAAAGGGATTTGTGCTGCGTTGTAGGTTAACAAATCATCCCCATCGACGTGTAGAAATACGCAGGTCTGACATCCGAACCCACTTTTCAGCTTAGTTTAACATTGTTGTATAATGGACAGTATTTTGCGTCTTTTTTTTTTTTTAGATTTCCATTACAACAATGAGCCAATAAGGAAATGGGTTATCAGACCTGAAAATAAGTGCACGTCGATCCACATCAATTTAAAAACCATCACCATCACAGACAATAATCACTACCACAAGCACTTTTACAACAGCCTCATTACCATCAGAATCGATACCACCATCATTTGCACAATATCATACGTATCAGCACCACCATCAATATCACTACCACAGCATTATACCTACCATTACCATGGTCATATCAACTATTGCCACCACTAGCAAAAGCATAACTATCATGTCAGCCACCACCATTCCAGAAAACAATCATTTTAAATACCAATATCACAGGCGTACACTATAGCAATTTGATATATTCCAAAAGTGTGTCAAAGCAACTGCAGAAAAGCATTTACCAATAGCTCAAATAAACAGCAAAAAGGAATGGATGACAAATGAAATTCTAAACCTATTTGAAGAAAGACGAAAATGCAACAGAGGGTCTGCAGAATACCAAACATTGAACAACCACATTAAATCCAAATGCATCGAGGCACACGAGAACTATCTAGACTGGAAATGCTGCGAAATCGAAAGAGAATACAAACCCAACCCCCAACAAGCTCACCAAAGAATAAAAGAACTATCAGGGAAAAGGAAAAGCAAAGCAGCAGGAAGTTGTATCCAAAACAAACAAGGGGAACTGCTATTTGAAGAACAACATATAGAAAGCCGATGGGTAGAATACATAGGCGAACTGTACAATGATCCAAATAGAAATGAACCACCACTGAAATTCAAAGAACCATTAAGCGGACCAAACATCACCAAAAGTGAAATTGAACATGCCATGGAACGAATGAGGGATGGTAAAGCAACAGGCCCTGATGAAATATCTGTAGAGGTATTAAAAAGCCTAGGAGATCTAGCAATTGATGAACTTCACATATTATTCAACAATATATACAATACTGGGAAAATTCCAGAAGATCTCTGTAACTCTATTTTCATAGCAATACCAAAGAAAGCAGGTGCAGTCAGATGCGAAAATTTTAGAACTATAAGTTTAATAAGCCACATCAACAAAATACTGTTGCGTATAATTATCAACAGGCTAAGGAATAAGATTAACCCGAAATCGCAGAAGAACAATATGGATTCCAACCTGACAGAGGGACAAGGAACGCAATATACCTCCTCCGTGTTTTAAGTGAAAGAGCTATACAGGTTCAGACCCCACTATACCTCTGTTTTGTCGACTACAAAAAAGCTTTTGATAGAGTACGCCACGAAGAAATACTAAAACAACTGCACCCATTGGCGCTGATGAGAAAGACCTCAGACTCATGCAAACATTATACTACACCCAGCAGGCATCTATCAAAATCGGAAACTCTACAGGAAATTCCATTCCTATTAAGAAAGGAGTCCGTCAAGGATGTGTTGCCTCACCAGATCTGTTTAATCTATACCAAGAAACAATCATGAGGGGCATAAATAATATGGAGGGAATAAAAGTGGGAGGTCACAACATAAATAATATAAGATACGCAGACGATACGGTACTCATTGCAACATCAGAAATCCAACTTCAAAAGATTGTTGACAAAGTGGTAGTAGATAGTGAAGCCAAGGGAATGGAAGTGAATATCACCAAAACGGAATGCATGGTAATACAGAAAAACCCCGAAAACAACAACACCTGCAATATAACGATTCACGGCGAGCAACTTACCAACGTAGAAAGTTTTAAATACCTAGGTTCAATAGTGACAACAGATGGAAGATGTAACCGAGACATACGAGCAAGAATAACTCAAGCCAAACAGGCCTTCATGGACCTGGGAAACATTTTGAAAAACAAACAGATGTCGTTCGGGATTAGATTCCGAGTCTTGAAGTGCTACGTGTGGCCAATCTTGTTATACGGATGCGAAAGCTGGACTACAAATGCAGAAACACAAAAGAACATTGAAGCTTTTGAAATGTGGTGCTTGAGAAGGATGCAGAGAATATCGTATACTGCACACAAAACGAACGAAGAAGTGCTAAAACAAACATACCAACAAAGGAAACTAATGCACTTAATAGTGGATCGACAACTATCCTTTTTCGGACACATAGTAAGGAAAGATAAGAATGAATACCTGGCAAGTTGTGGAAAAATACCTGGTAAACGCCCCGGGGGAGACAAAGAAAAACACTCATAGACCAACTGAAGGGCTTCACCAGCCTAACAATCCAAGAGCTGTTTGAAAAGGCAAGAGACAGGGAGGAATGGAGAGAGATAATTCATGCAGTATCCGAAGCCTGGACCAGGCATGGAACCTAGAAGAAGAAGACACTATAGCGTCACCATTGCCTTCAATGTTATCACTCAGCTTCTTGATCATTGACACCACCACTACAAGTAAATTATGGTCGTTCTCGTCCCCACCACATTATTCTTATTATCACTATCAACATCACCAATGCATCAGCTTTGCAAATACCACCACCACCACCACCATCATCATCATCATCATCATCATCATTTCAATCAGGGATCATCATTTCAATCACGACCATCACAAAAACAACAAAATTAACAGCATCATCACTGCTACCACCACCACTAGCACTACTAACTACTATCACCACAACATCGACTACCACCACCAGGGCCCAATTTTATGTAAGCAGACTAGATTTAGTTATTTACTATGTCTAGTAAATGATTTGCTAGCCTTAAGCCGAGGCGGAACAGGTGACTAAAAAGTGGGATTTCATGAACGTTTTCTAGTCTCTGACTAGCGAGGCTCTTGCCGAGAAGTGGGCGTTGTTAGGACAGTGCCTAATTCAGCTATTTTGTGCTTGTAACATCAAGCTCTCTTGTACACAATGGCAAGTAAGACACCAGCCTTGATATTTTCAACGCAAAAGATTTCAAAAGAAGAAATTAGCAACACCTCCGTTCCGTTTCATAATTGAACTTACTTTTGCCGTGATTAATGAAATCACGTGATATTGACTGTCGACTGATCAGACAACAATGATGCCCATGGTCGACTGTCAATTATATATTTAGGCCAATGAAAGTGTCAGTGAAAATCAAACGAATTGAACTTTAAAAAAAAAAAAAAAAAAAAACAACGTAAAATGTGTTCTGACGAATCACATTATTTCAGTCAGTGTCGTGCCAACAGAATAATTTTTGTCTCCACTATACTTTCTAGTCGTTTGTTTTTTTGTTTTGTTTTTTGTTTGTTTGTTTTTTGTTTTTTTTTTTTTGGTTGTTCTTTGAAGCGAACCCTTCCACTTCGAGTCTCCGTTCATTTGAAACCTGCTAACCGATTAGATTCCGGGTTTTTTCCCTATTTTTTACTCACAAAAAAATTGTACTTTCGAAGGTCTAGCATATCTTACATTTTTTAAAAAGTAGTGACAATACCAGCAGGACACCTTTTGCCTCTGTAATTCGTAACCGAAGTATTTTCCTTCCGAATCGAAGCTCTCTCTATCTAAAAATAGTTTATCGACGATATTACGTATCCTAGTAACTAGTCTCAGACTAAGCTTAAAGTCTGGCCTCAGCAATAAATGACTAAGACTTAATCAAACTTAGTCTGAAGGTGACGTGATTTTAGTCTGGGAAATATTTGGTCAGCTCACATATAATTCGATTTTTTCAAGTCCTTGGCTAAAATCAAAGACTAAGCGCTAGTCCACGTTCATAAAAAAAAACGGGCCCAGAGCGTCATTATCGCCATCATCACCATAACAAGTAACAAGGTCACCACCATCACAGATTTTTTTTAATTGCAAACTTCCGAATATTTTTTTTTATTCGTTGAAGTTGGCAGTTCTAAAATTTACAGACGGCTTAGACTTACGTACGAATAATTTTTGTGAAGGGGAATAACGGATACTGTGACCCATTTATTATTGAAAAACTCAATGCTGCTATTTGATGTTTTTTCAAAAATTTTTTCTCCGTCCCGCCATAGGTTAAAAAAAAAAAAACAAGAAAAGAAGATATCATATAGACCTAGACTATACAGCTTGGGTAAGAAGGTGGTGGGGGGGGGGGGGGGGGGGGGGGGGGGGGGGGGGGGGCGGTTGACAAGACTTGATAATGAGCGTGAACTAAAACATCCAACATCGTTAACTTCATTGTCACAGTCACAGGGGGAGAGCATTTAACGAACGGGGATGGTGGTTGTGGTTTCTGTATGGTGCAGAGAGAGAGAGAGAGAGAGAGAGAGAGAGAGGAGAGAGAGAGAGAGAGAGAGGAGAAGAGAGAGGGAGGATAAAAGATTTTAACTTTTTAATATTATTTAAATATCTATCTTTAGCAGCATTTAAAGGACTTAAAAAGTTGATAATAATAATAATAATTAAGTGTGTGTGTATGTGTGTGTGTGTGTGTGTTGTGTGTGGTGTGTGTGTGCGTGTGTGCGAGGTGTGTTTGTGTGTGAGTGTTTGTATATTTGTCTA
>NW_027627966.1:0-4731 GCF_034508935.2 Berghia stephanieae | reverse complement strand
AAATTTTTTAAAAAAAGCTCCAGGCTTAAAAATCTTTACACATGGGTCCCAGATGTATAATAAAAATTTTTTAAAGGTAAAACCCAACAAAAACCCTTTGAGATCGAGAGATGACAAGCAAAAATTGATGAGGCCAAAGGGTACTCAATGTTTAATATCCCGCCCTCATTGCTGGAATTGTTATCAGCACCCCTTTGATTTCCATCCCTAAAATTTTTAAAAAAAAACAAATAAAAAACAAAAATTTGGTTAAATGAAATTAATTGAGGATCTTTTTGTTTGAATTTATGTATAGTTTTTTCAATTGTGACAATTTTTAAGCGTTGTTCCCTGTTTAAAGGGGGTTTTTAAAAGATTTAATTGTGTCTTTATAATTTTTATCATATCATCATCATATCTCATCTTTCATCATCACTCTCATCATCACCATCATATCTCATCATATCCCCCTTTTATTTTATTTTTTAATTATTATTTTTTTTTTATTTTTTTTTTTAAATATTATTATTATTTTTATTATTTTTTTTATTATTATTATTTTTATTAATTATTTTATTATTTTATTATTTTTATTATATTATTATTATTTTTTTATTTTTTATAGTTTTTTATTATTTTTGCTTTTATTTCTTTTTATTATTATTATTATTATTATTATTATTATTATTTTATTTTAATATTATTTTTTTTTTATTAAAACAATTCAATTCTTAACAGGGAAATTTTTTATTTTCATCGAGTCGAATCACTTCACCCCCCTTCTTCTACTCAAAAAAGTCAAAAAAAGAAATTCATGTCCCGGTATACGCCCCCCCCCCCCCCCCCCCCCCCCCCCCCCCCCCCCCCCCCCCCCCCCCCCCCCCCCCCCCCCCCCCCCCCCCCCCCCCCCCCCCCCCCCCCCCCCCCCCCCCCCCCCCCCCCCCCCCCCCCCCCCCCCCCCCCCCCCCCCCCCCCCCCCCCCCCCCCCCCCCCCCCCCCCCCCCCCCCCCCCCCCCCCCCCCCCCCCCCCCCCCCCCCCCCCCCCCCCCCCCCCCCTTAACCATGGATAATTGTTGCCCACTTAAATGTCCTTTTATAAATCAAATATCTACCCCCATTTTTAAAAAAAAAGAACAAACTTCAACGCTAAATCTCACTCTCTCTCTCTCTCATCCTCTCTTATCTTCTATCTATTCTCTTTCTTTCTTTTTTTCCCCTCTCTCTCTCTCTCTCTCTCTCTCTCTCTCTCTCTCTCCTCCCTCCCCCCCTTCCATCTCTTTCTCTCCCCTCCCTTCTATCTCTTCCCCAACCCCCAAATCTCCATTCTATTACTATCCTATTCGGCCACACCATTTTTCCCAACATCCCCCCCATTCTCTCCCTCTCCTCTTCTCTCTCTTTTCCCCTCTCTCTCTCTCTCTCTTCTTTTCCCTCTCTCCCACATAGAAAAAAAAAGTAAAGCATTTGTTTGGGGTTTTTTGTAATACCCTTGACGTGCCCCCATTTCTTTACAAAGGGTCCAGGAAAGCGAAAATGTTCACATGAAGGAAAACATCATGTCTTTTTATGGTTTATTAAAATTTTTTCGAGGGGGAGCTTGCGTTAATGACAGGTATTTTTGCCCTAAGTGGGTTTAGAGAATTGCCCAAAAACTCAACTTTTCGCCGCAAAGAAATGGACTAGAATCAGGGACCAACCCCCCCGACGGTGGTTCCCTAAACAAAACGACAAAAAGGCAAAAAAAGAAATGAAGTTGAATAAACCAATTACTAACAAACCCCGCATAGTTTGATGATCAAAATCAAATTTTTTTGAAACGAATGTGAATTTTCGTATTTGAAAAATTGTTTTATTAACCCTTTGGTGTAAACCCAAAGGAAAATTATGGCTACAATAAAATTTTAATGTGTCGTGGATAAAAAAAAAAAAAACTTGGAAAGTTTTTTCAGGCTTTAAGAAAAAAGGGGAAAAAGACTTTTTTTTGTAAAAGGGAAAAAAGGAAAGAAGGAAAAAAATAAAACAAACCAAAAACAGAAAAAAAAAAAAAAAAAACAAAATACTGGGTAAAAAATGTGTGTAATTTTTTTTCACAATTTACTGTTCAGTGAAACAACGGGAGTTTCGTGTTTGCAAAAGGATGGAATACGACACGGAAGTGCTCTCTTTTTCTATCCCCGTTCTCTACCCCTCTCTCTTCCCCTCTCTTTCTCTTCTTCCTCTCTTTTCTCTGTCTTCCTCTCTCTTTCTCTGTCTTCCTCTCTCTCTACCTCTCTTCCTCTCTCTCTCTCTCTCTCTCCTTTTGTCTCTCTCTCTTTCTTATTTCTCTCTCTCTCTTCTCTTTTCTCTCTTTTTCTTCCTTCCTCTCTCTCTTACCTCTCTTCTCTTCTCTTCCCCCTCTTATTCCTTTAACTCTCTCTACCTCTAACTTCTCTCTCTCTTTCTCTCTCTCTTTTTTACTCCCTTTCCTCTTCTCTCTTTTACCTCTCTCTACCTCTCTCTCCCTCCCTTCCCCGTCTGTCTCTCTTTTCTACCTCTTTCTCTAACTCTCTCTCTCTCCCCTCTCTTACTCTCTCTCTCTCCTCTCTCTCTCTTCTCTCTCTCTCTTTAGCTCTCTCTCTCTATATACAACTCTCGCTTCGCGCCCTCTCTCTCTATCTACCCACTCGGGATCTTCTATCTTGTCGCTGGTGAGGGGGCTTGAGGCACACGGATGCCAAAGGTGTAAATCCCGGTTGACCGTCACGAGACCATCCCGGGTATCGAGCCAACCAGCCACATGAGCTGTTCGTTCCGCTGTGTGACTAATGAAGATCCAACCCGGTGCCCGAATGGCCGTCGCCATCCCGGGCGCCACACTACTATATTCATGACGAGTCTTACAATACAAGCATATTCAATGGCGAAGCGGTCTGTCGTCTAGCCAAATGATACCACATTCCAGCCGGCACGCTCGGCGTTTGATAAAGAAGTTGGATCCGGACGGAATTACGCGAAGGCTGCACCGGAATGAGGCAGACACAATTGCAAGAATATAAAGAACCGTGGCAAACGGGTCCTAATCATGCTTTTGAGCGCGGTGTTCGCAAGGCGAACGATTTGGACTCGCTACCAGCGGGAGGAGTCGGACTGGACGTCCTCTTCAGTCCCGAGAAGGTGGGTGCAGCCATTGGCCGTGTAAAGAACGGCAAAACAGCAGGGGAAAGACGGCGTATTATCCCGATATGGTGACGCATCTGGACCCAGGGCACGGGCCTGGCTGGCAGAGGCAATGTCTGACGTCCTTGCAAAAGGAAAGCTCCCACAAGTGTGTGGAAGCACGCGAAGATAGTTGCCATCTAAAGCCCGGGAAACTGGCGAAGGAGGCCGACAGTTACAGACCATATCTCTACTGAGCTGTCTTACGAATTGTTGGAGCGAGTTCTATTAAACCGATGGGGGCCGGTCCTAGACGCTGCCATGCCACCCGAGTAGGCGGGCTTCAGGGAAGGGAGGTGCACCACAGGTCATTGCCCTTACAGAGCATATTGAGCTAGGGTACGAGAGGAAACAGCAAAACAGGTGATGTATTTATAGACCTATCAGCGGCGTACGATACGGTCTGGTGCGAAGGATTAATGCTCAAACTTGCAAAAATCACAAGGTGCAAAAAAGACCTTGATGTTGTTCTCTTCGATCTTAGGGGAAAAAAAACAATTCACGTCGCGCTGGCAGACGCTACGAGTAAAGTAAGGACATTGAAGAATGGGGGTCCCTCAGGGTTCGGTACTTGCGCAATGTTGTTTAACGTTTACATTAGCGATATGCCGAACACTTCCTCCCTGGGATTACGCGGACAGACTGGGCACTCGTTACTCAGAGTAAAGTGTGGACCCGTCTCGAGGCGTACTCAGCGAGGACGTCATCAGACTCAAATCCTACTTCGACAAGTGGTACCTGAAGATGAAAACTGGACATTCCACCTTATGCAGTGCATGGCACACTTGTAAACTGAACGTCCTCGTCGGGGACCAGCCACTCCATATGAGCGCATCCAAAATATTTAGAGGTGACGCTGGACCGCAGCCTTACCTATCGGGTGCATCTCGAAGGAGTTGCCGGAAGATAGAGAAACGCAACAGTCTTCTGAGGAAGCTGGGAGATCGACTTGGCGGCGCTAACCAAGCACTCTGAGAACGTGCACCCTGGCACTATGCTATTCCACTGCGTTGTATTGCGCTCCAGTGTGGGGTAGAGCAGAAACGTTGAGAAGATAGATGTAAAACTTCGCAAGCCAATGCACATAGTGTCAGGAAACGCTGGCAACAATCCTAGAGAATGGGGCACGATAATGGCAGCGATCCAGCCCCCGATGTCCGGAGGGAGTGTGGCAAGTTTGTGTGTAATTTGTGGGTTCGAGTCAAACGATAAGCTCAATGGTCTGGAGTCGAATAGTATGCGCGCTATGGCTCTCTTTACAGCTGCGCCACTCAACCTACACCACAAACGGCTCAGGTTTAATCTAGGCGTAATTAAGAATGCCTTAGGGTCCCTTATAACTTAGTTGTATTAATAACAAGTGAGTCAAGACAATAGTAACGCCCATACAATAATAACAATTCTATACATAAAGTTTAATTAGATTGTTACAGGAAAAGATAGAGAAAATGTTTAGTTTGTATCAGGAAGAATGGCTCTAATTGAGTGGATCTAATTTATTATCTATGATTGATTGATTGATTGATTTATTTTTTTGAATTTTTTTTTTAAAATTTT
>NW_027627965.1:0-4730 GCF_034508935.2 Berghia stephanieae | reverse complement strand
TTAACCATGACCTGTTAGTTGTAAAAAAATATTATTTGGGAAAAAACCACCTTGAATGGGGGGAAAAAAGCCAAAAAATTAACATTGGAATAAAAAAAATTTGCAAATACAAATTTTTTTTTTGGGAGTACAAAAAATTATTTTATACAAATCGTGGAATTTATTTGTCTGTTAAAAAAATTTTTTTTAAAAAATAATCAAGTTTTTTTATGTATATATTTCCGTCTTTTTTTTTTTTTTTTTAATTTAAAACTAAAGGGGTTGGGGGGAATTTTTTTTTTTTTTGGCCGGAAATTTTTTCGTACCTTTTTTATCGGCCCTTTTTTTAAAACCCCCCCCTACCCAGATCAAAAAAAAACCAACCCCCAAAACACCCCTGCCCCCACATTCCCCCCTTTTTTTTCGATTTTAAAAACATAGGAAAAAATTTTGGGTTTTTTTAGGGGCCAAAACGGGGCTTTTTTTTTTTTGTACATCCCTATTTCCCCCATTTTTAAACCCCCGTAGACTTTTTTTGAAGCCCAGCCCTTTTTGGGCTTTTCTAACCCCCCCCGTCAGGGAAAAAAAAAGGGTCCCAAAATACTTAATATATTAGCTAACAAAATGAAAATTAAAAACTGAAAATTATGGGACTTGGGTTTTAAGGTCCTTTTTTTAATCTTTTTTTATTTTGACATCTTTTAATGTAGATTAAGTTTTTAAATGCAACGTTGGCTTTCGGCCCTTTGGAAAATTAATTTTTTTTTGTAAAAGCCGCCAAAACCCCCTTTTTTCCCCCCCCTTTTTTTTAAAACCATTTCCTCTTTTTTCACTGCCAAAAAACGCATTGAATTTTCTCCTGAATCAAATCTACAAATTCTGTTATCAGCTGGGGGCCTAACTCAAGAGGTAAAAAAAACTTTATAAAAAAATTTTTTGAATTTTAAAAGGACAGTATCGACATTTTTTTCAAATAAAAGAAAAATTTTTGGCTATTTTTTAAAACCCCCCAATATTGGGATGGCCCTCAGGGGAATTATCAAGTTATAATTTTTTTTTAAAAAAAATTTTTTAAAAGAAGATGTTTTTTTTTGGGGGCCCTGCTTTAATTACTTTGGGGGGATATATATTATTTTTTTTGAAAAATTTTTTAATTAATTAAAAGTTTTTTTAAAAAAAAAAATGTTATTTGAGTTTTTTTTAAAACCCACCTATCATAGATAAAAAAAAAAATTGAAAATAAAAAAACAAAAAAAAAAAAAAAAAAAAAAAAAAAAAAAAAAAAAAAAAAAAAAAACAAAAAAAAAAAAAAAAAAAAAAAAAAAAAAAAAAAAAAAAAACCCCCCCCCCCCCCCCCCCCCCCCCCAACACCCCCCCCCCCAAAAAAAAAAAAAAAAAAAAAAAAAAAAAAAAAAAAAAGGGAAAAAAAAGGGAAAAAAAAAAAAAAAATACCTACAAAAATCTTCCCCTGTCCCCAACCAAACCCCCCAAAATTTTCGGGGCAGGCATTCGAATGGGTACTTGCCAAAAAGGGGGAAAAAAAAACGAAAATAGTTCCAAAATAAAGGAAAAACGTCCCCTTCGGGAAAAAAAAAAAATTCTTTTTCCCGGGAAAAAAAAAAAAAAAAAATAAAACAAAAAAAAAAAAAAAAAAAAAAAAAAAACCCCCCCCCCCTCCCCCCCCCAACACACCACACAGAAAACAAAAAAAAAACAACCCCCCCCCCCCCCCAAAAAACCCCCCACACACAAAAACCCTTAAAAAACACCCCGCACCACCACACACCCCACAAAACACCCCCACACATTCCCCCAGCTGTAGTGTGAATTTTAACAAAAATAGTGAAAAGCAAAAACTTTTTGTCCTTACGGACGGGCAATGGGGGTTTTTTTGCTTTCGCCTTAAGGAACAAAATAGGGGCCCCCCGGTGGATTTTTGGCGGTTATGAAAAAGCTCAATTTTTTTTTTAAAATATTTATTTTATTATATTTATATATAAAATATATTTAATTATAAATATTTTTTATATATTTTTTATATATATATATTTATATATATTAATATTATTTTTAAATTATATATTATAATTAATAAAAAAGATGCAGGGATGGGGGCATGCGCTACTTTATGATGTAGTAAAAAACCCTTTCCTAATTATATGTTTTTGGGGAAAAAATAGGCTCACTAAAAATTTTTAGGGTTTGTTTTTGGGTGGCCCAAAATTTAGCCCACTGTTCCCCACTGTGGGGATTTTAAAATGAAAATTGGTTTACACAGTTTTCTTTTAAAATTTTTCTAATAGGGGTTTTTCAAAACAGCGATCTAAAACTTAAAAATTTTATTAAATTTGAAATTTTTTCAATGACGGGCTTGATGAATGTGACAAGACCCTTTTACTTAGTACAATTCAATTTTTGTGGGGGTCTGTAAGTTGTTTTTGCCAAATATTGAAATTTTGCACGAATTTGAATTTTTTTTAAGACTTTAAATTTTGAAAACAACATGCCTTTGGCTTTCCCATTTTGTGCCTTTTCAGCTTTTTTGCCCCTAGCCCCCTGATTTGATTTTACCCCGTACCATTTTAAATTTTCTTCGAGAAAAACCCTTCGATTACTTTCTTTTCTTCTCGTCCCTTTAAAAAGTAACCCCTTTTTTGTCTCAGTTGGAGAAAATATTGCCTTTTTTTAACTTAATTTTTGGGTTTATTTTGTTTTTGATTTTTTATATTATTCCGTGTTTTTCAGCTTCCTCTATTTCACCCTGGGGGGAAAGGGGGTTAATTTTTTTACTTTTGTGTCTATAAATTTTGCAAAGGAAAAAAAGGGCGATTGTTTTAAAGCAAAGGAGTTCGCCCTAACCAGAGGTAAGAGGTTTTTTTTTTTGGGGACGGGGGCGGGCCCCGTTTTTTTTTTATTTTTACCATACTTAAAAAAAATTAAAAATATATGCAAAAGGGTTTAATATTTTCGAAATAATGGGAAAGTAAATTATCACCACAGCTTTTCTATCTTGTTTTTGCCAAGACAATTTTAAATAAAGCAATCAAAATGATTCTGAATTTTTAAAACATCCAGAGGAAGAGGCAATGTGTGGCCTATCTGCAGCTCATTTACAGTCTTCAGTGGGCGGGCTGCACGATGTAATGCAGCAAGACAATTAGTTGAAATATTACCAGAACAGTTTTAAAAAGTGAAAGACTTGATTTTGTTCATTGTATCTGATTGCGCTGGATTAGTATTATTATTGAATGTACTATTAAGAATTTTTTTCAATTTGCTCTATAATCTGCATGTTGAAAATCCTTCACAATTGAGTTATGCAAGTGACAACGCTATTAATATTTTATCATACTATGTTGTGGATAATTTTATTTATTTTTGTAATAAAAGTTTTTTCTTACCATGCAGGACTCTGAAATTAATACTAGCTTCTGAGGGTTTACAGGGGCTAATCACCACCATGAAAATCACCCATGTGATAAATTGGTAAGACTCATTCATTTTATAGTTTATTTCCATCGACAAATTTGTCCCTGCAGTTTTTCCGCTGCCGAAAATTTTACACTTGACAGCAATTAATCGCAAATTCTATTTTAGTCGCAATTAGACTCAATTTTTTTTTTATAAATAAGTATTATTTTTTTTCTTTTCTTGTTTACTTTATTATATTTCAGTACTTAATTGTCCCTCCCCCTCCCACTAATTGAGTGTAATATATTGTAATAGATTAGTTAGGTAATGAACTATTGACACCAGGACTAAAGTTTAAAGGACAACAGCCATTCCAACTCATATTTGATTACGATACACATTCAAGGTGGCGCACTGAGATGGAGAGATGATGAACCAGCTTGTTGACAAAATTGACTGTTTCCAGAATTTTGTATTTTTTTTTTATTAAAAAAAAAAAAATTCTTGGAAGGTTCCTGGGCAGAGAGTTCACATTTTTCTATCCCTTATATTTGTTTTTCCCTTTCCATGTTGCTCCCTGTCTTTGTTATGGATTTAAGATTGCTCATTTTATTCCTGGGTCCTTGCGGGGGTCTTTAGTTGGGAGGCAGACAGTCACAATACAGTACCTTTCTCTTTGAGATGATTTTTTTATACTGTAAATCATCTCTCTGTTATGTACTGTTATAGTTATAGGTTTTGAATATTATTGCATTATTGTAAATGTTTTGAGCAGGATCCTTTGCTTGTGTCTCGGTGAGGACTTTGAGGTAATGTCAAATTGGTACATCTTTGAGGTGCTCGTGAAATCTACTGTTCCCTATTTATTGAAATCAGTCACCATATCATCATCCTTTTTTATAGTGTTGCAAGCGCTATTAAGTTTCCTGTAAGACAATATATAAGCAGATCTAGGTGGGGGTATTTTTTTTGGGTTTTTTTTTTTTTTTTGTCTTTGTTTTTTTTTTTTTTTTGTTCGAGATAAGGAATTTTAAGATTTTGATGGTTGTCCATAGACTTTTCAAAATAAAATTTGAATTTGACTATGAGTACGATGTGTTATAAGTGCTTGATTTCTGAGGACTAATTATAAATTGTTACCACTCTATTGCGTTTTTGTATGCCATGAAAATGTTACAAAGACAAGAAGCGACGTTTTTTTTTGGGGAATTCTGCAGTCACTCATTTAACCCTTTAATTTGAAAAGAGTGCCTGTTGCATTTAGTTCATTCAAGTATTTTTAGGTGACAAAAACCCAACTCGTGCATTTTTGGGTTTATATCAGATTTTTGTCTTTAAAA
>NW_027627964.1:0-4731 GCF_034508935.2 Berghia stephanieae | reverse complement strand
AAAGTGCCATGAAACACATTTAAACGCTTACAGTTTTTAAATAATTTTTTCCATCAAATAAAAACAATATCAAAAATAGAATTCTAACTTATATTTTTTTACTTTTTTCGTTCATTATGTTCAAAAAACCAAATAGTAAAGGAGAGTTTAAATTTTAAAAAATCTTTATGAACAAAAAGTCTATCTCCATTTTGCATTATACTGACTTAAATTTATTTTTAAAAGTTGGGTGGAATTTTAAAAAACGAAGGGAACGTATACTAGGTAAAAAATTTTAAAAACAAATTTCAGCAATTTTATGTTTAAAAACAAACAAAAAAAAACCCCAAATAAAACAAAAAAAATTTTTTTTTTTTTTAAGTTAAATAACAAGAGCAAAAATTTTTAATAATAAAAATAATAATAATAATTTTTTTAATAATAAAATAATTAAATAAAATAATAATAAAAATAATAATAATAATAATAAAATAATAAATAAAATTAATAATAAACAATAAAAAATTTATAAAAATTCTATGATAATGAAAATGAAAACGATAAACGATGACTATGGATGAGGGGGGGGGAAAGAGAGGGGGGAGGAAAAAGGAGGAAAAATACAAAAATAAAAGCATGTTTTTTTCGCGTATAAAAAAAACCCTTTAAAGACTGTGTCTCAAATTAAATTTTACCCCAAAAACCATTTAAATTTAGCCCCATCATGAGCATACCTCTTTGATTTTTTTCCCCTTCTCAGTGACAACATTGATGCGAGATAGTTCCCCGGGAGAAAAAGGAGAAAACAAAATAGATGGGAGATAGCCCTGGATGATGGTGTTGGGTATTTTGCCCCATCCCATCAAAAACACGCGTCTGTCGGGGGACTCAAGCACGTGCTTGGATTCCAAATTTGGGTGGTTTGATATGAAATGGTTATGTTACTACTGTTTTCAGAGTATTTTCAATATTTATGTAGTTCTTTAAAAATGTTGCTTTTCAAAAAACTATAAATACAAATATGAATCAATCATTTTCTTAGTATTTTTAACATTCTTTAGTTAAACACCCAAAATTTTCTTACAAAAGTTTGAATAAAAAATTTGTCCTATTTCTCGCATTTAAATTTATTTTAATATGACAATACGAATTTAATTTTGATCTCAGTATTTTTTCTTTATTTAGTTACACCTAAAAAGTGTTCCCCTTTTAGTCATAAAAAAAATAAAATTGTGTGTATTCCTCATGGTGCATAAGATTCTATAAGCGACGTATGAAAAAGCCCAAAAAAAAAAATTATTCTGAAATTTTTAATTCTTGATTGCTTTTTAGCATATTTAAAAGTGTATTTTTTTTTTAAAATTAAACGATTTTAAAGACATTTTGCATATTTTTACATAACTCATTTTCTGTCAAATCAAATGCCAATTATCTTCATTTTTTAAAACACAGAAAAAAAATCAAAGAAGTGTATTATTTGAAAATACTCCTGCAAAATCAAAACTGGGTAATTATGTAGGTCTACACAATAGTTTTTAAGTTTGGTTTTAAAAATTTTATACATATTGAAGTTATTACAAAATAATTTAAACTCAGTTATTTGTTTTGTTTTTTTTGGGGTTTTTTTTTAAGGGGTTTTACGGCGCTTGGAACAGTTAAGTCATATCAGCGCCCCGTAAAAAAGGAAAAAAAAAAGGGACGGGAAAAAGGTCTAGGGAAATTTCAAATAAAGCAGCCAAAGAAAAAGACAAAAGGGAAAATGGGAAAAATAGGGTCAGATGTAAACCCAAGAACATACCCCCAATGTACTTAGTTTGAGATCCCTATAATCTCACCCGGAGACATGCACAAAATCCAACAAAGAGGATTACACTCAATGCTTACATTTACATTAAAAAATAAAAAATTTTAATAATGCATAATGAGAGATGTTTAAAAGGAAAAAAATTTCTTCCCCCCAAAAAAAATAACTAGCTTTTTGACTGTTTCCCCCCCAGCCAGGACTCCCGACCGGGCCCCCCCAGGAAAAAACCAAAAATTCATTCCAAGCAAAGACTAAAAGCATGTTGGAAAAAATATAAGGGAAAAGACACAGTTTTTGTACCCCCCTCCCCCCGTATGGGGGTCAGGATCCCCACCCAGAAAAATCAGTTTTTTACAGCCATCAATACATTTCTATGGCAAACTGGGCTGTACAAAACCCGAGGTCAGATATTGGGTTGACCTTTCAATTTTTCAATGAAGTTCCATTGCTTCCTTGCGGGTGCCCTGAAAATTTTTAAAAAATATCATTTATCTTTTTTTTTTGCAAAGGAAAAAATGAATTGATTCATAACACAAAGAAACGGTACCTTCTGTAAAGGAAATTTTATTTTATTAGAGTAACTAATGGGGCCTACAAGAATTATAAAATCTACCCAAAAACAAAAAAAGACCCAGCTGAACAGTAAAATAAAGTATAAAACCAAAACAATAAAAATTTACCTCCCTTGAAAGTCAAAAAAATCCTCTGAAAATTGGTATTTTTTAAAAACCCGTTCGAATAGCATAGGGGGTTTGGAATTTCCATAATGCTGAAAAGACACCAACTTAACACGTTTGTGATTTTTTTTTTGGCAGCCTTCATCTTTTTCTGTATCCAAAAAAAGAAAAATACTGTGGGGGTCCATTTAATTGCGACCTTTATCCTGCATCCTTGATCATGCTTTTTAAAATAGTAAAAGTCAAAAATTCGATAAAAGTCTTAATTTTTTACTGGTAAATAAAATATGTAATAACAAAATGCAAAATGAATACAAATGACAATGGTTTTTGTTATACTTAAAATAAAAAGAACCCTCTTTAAACTTTTCAACTTTTTAATCGAAATAAAATTGTTAAAAGGGTTCGGAAAAAAAATTGATTTTAAAAAACATTTAAAAAATGATCGAACTTCCCCGAACAAATTTTAGCTTCCAACAAATCATTTCACATTATCAAGCCAATTTTTAAAATTAAATAAAGAATTTTTAATTTTTCGTCCAATCCGTGTTGGGTTTTTGGGAACTTTTTTGGGTTTTTTAAAAAAAAATTGTTTTAAAATAGAAAACAGCAAAACCCCCAACAATATCTTAGGGTTTTAAGGAATCAGGGGGTCCCGAGGGTTTCCTCCCTTTTCAAAAGGGGAAGCTAATATTAAGGAGATATTGATTTTTTTTTTTACTTTGTCTGCCATTGTACGATTTGAACGTTCGAGGTTGCAATTTGGCCTAGTGTTTACCCTAAATTTTCACTTTTTTTTTCAAATTGATTTGTTTGTAAAATTAAATACCTTCTTTCAATATTAGGGAACGGAATATACAAGACAGAGTTAAAATAAATTAGTTTTCTACTACTTTTTGTTACTTTTTTTTTTGTTTAGGTTTTTTTTTTAGAGGGTGTAGTTTTTAATTTCTCGCCTCTACCCAAATAAATAAAAAAAAATAATTATACTGCCAAAAAAAACAAACTAATTCCAAATCAAAATTTTCTCTTCACCTGGGTAAATTTGGTCCCCACATAGATTTTTGTTTTTTCGTAAAAGGATTCCCAAAAAATCTGAAAAGTGAATCATGAACGGGAAAGATTCGACCAATTTCAGTGTGGGGGTTAACTAAGGCCTTGATTAACGCCAGAAGAGCAACAAAATTTTTTGGGAAAAAAATAATTCCTGCAGAAAAGAAATTTATAAACTATTTTAAAATCACACAATCAAGTAAACCTTTGTCTATACATAATCAAAAAAATTTTTTTAAACCTATGGAATTATTTTTTTTTACGGGTAAAAAGATTAGTTTTAACATTGAAAATAACATTATGGATGCTTAAATTAGTATTTTTTTAAAAAATTATAACCCTAAGCATTTTTTACAGTGCAAAATCCATAAAATTTTTCAAAAAGCTTTAAAAAGGGGTCCCCCGCCAACAGCAAAGCTTTAAAATGTAGAACAAGACATAAAACTTTCAAGGACAACATATTAACAGCCCGATACACATTTTACACCTGAATGCAGTGAGGGAATTGGTAAAGTGCCTTTTCCAAGAATCAACTTTGTGAGGTTAGATGGGACTCGAAACCAGGACCTATGGTTAAAGGCAGGGTCATACCCAAATTTGACCACAAAAACCCCAATGCTGTATTAATGATTTTCAAGAAAAGAAGTACTGAATCCTGATTTTTCGCATTAAGAAATAAAAAGAAAAGCGAAATAAAAAGGAAGGCAATTCTTAAATTTTTGAAAAGTGAACGATTCCAACAATTTTTTTAAAGCAATGTTTTTATCCAAAAGAGCTCTTGATCATCATCTGTTCCCAAATACTGGACAGCAATAGTTTTCTTTTTTTTTTAAAGGATAAACAGTCCGACCCCAAGCTGCTTCACTACAACAAACAAAAATGACGTAGATTTAGCCTAGGACCTGATTGGGAGGCACCACTGAGGATTTTTAACGGGACCTTTAAGATGGACATTTGTGGAAATTTTACCAAGGGTAATGAGAGGGGCGATTAGATGGAGGAAACCAAGAGACCCCCCCTGGGAAGTAAAGAGTGGGGAATAACTCGAGAAACGGAAAAGTGACACAGGTAAGAAGTGAACAGGGACTAAGAATGTTAAACAAAAGGAAAGTAAACCCCGAACTTTGAGATGTGAACCCAGTCGGGTTAAACCCGGGACTATAGAATATGGACACGAGAAGGAATGTACCTATTTTTGAATGGAAACCCCGTGGGGGG
>NW_027627963.1:0-4731 GCF_034508935.2 Berghia stephanieae | reverse complement strand
GCAAGTACTTTTTTATTTTTTATTAGCTCTAAAAAAAATTTATCACACTGACCTACGGTCCCCACTAACACTCACTATATATATATTATATATAATATTATATATATATATATATATTATATATATATAATATATATATTATATATTATTATATATATATATATATATGAGTATATATACATATGCACTTGGAATGTGGGAAAAATCAAACTTCATTGTGAATCTGATGACCTCGAAATGCGTTATAAAAAGATGTTTATCACAAACTGATCAATTGATGATGGGTAATATCCTCCAGCTAGGAATGCCCTGAGTAGGGGTAAGTCAAATCCAGTGTGCATCTACCGGAAGTCTTGCCATTTAGGTGTAACAAAGTAAATGCAAAAATGCTTACCATCTTTGACTGTAAACTATCCTTTTTCCTCCTTCACTCTCTTCTTGGAGCAAATGATGAGTTTGGATTCATCATCAGAAAACATGAGATGGAACCGTTTGTAAGCACCGTCATCAGGGAAGGCGTACATCAAGTTGTCGTGGTCTGGCAGATTGTGTAAGGCGTGCTGAAGCAGAGGGATAGCTGTCTCCAATCTGAGATAGAAATTAAGCTGTTAGAACTTGTAGACTGTGAAAAATATTGATCAAAAATTATCAAAAAGCTTAAGATAAAAAAAAAACAACCCAAAATTTAAAATAAAAAAAAAATAAACACAGAACATTTCAGGCTCAAAACAATTCTTCAGCCAACAGCTAACACAATTTTACACCACTTCGCTTATTTTAACAGGAAGTACAGACTTCCGGAATCAGCTATCAATCAGATATGACTAGCCAGATGATAACTTTATTGAACTCTAACATAAACTTCTGAGTCATAAACAAATCAAAATGTTTAAGAGGCAACATTAAAGAGTGTATGATTTAAAAATAAAACTGTTTAAGCAATCCCTACGATCCTCAGCAAAATGCGTACAATGTACAAAAATGCGTAAGAAGGTTGGTAGCACTGTGAAACATAATGTGGTATTTTGTTCTATTTAAAGCTTTTAAATTGATTTTTTTGTGGTTTTTTTAATGTTTAGTCCCATCCTCCATGTTGTGTGTTTTAAACATGTCACCTCCCACCGAGGCAATGGTGAAGCTTAATCACTCGGCAATTTATCTTACACAATAATAAAGTACACAAAAAGAAATTGAAAAAAAATAAAAAATTGACTCTAAAAATCTTTGAACATTTTCTTCCTCCACCTGGGAATGACGTTATCGGAGAAATAGAACCGTTCTTGAAGGGCATGAATGTCGTAGATGATGATCTGGGCCGGTCCTTTGGCACTGAGTGGGATAGCTGACAACAGGGTGGCCAGGGTTGTGGAAATAGGTAGTAAGTATGCGCTTGGCTAAGAAGCTCACAAACATTGCCATACGGAAGTATGTGCGGCTATGTGATCTAGTGGTATGATCGGAAGGTCCTGGGTTCAAGCCTCGATTGGCACATATTTGAGTCTTGGAAAAGACTTTTACTCACTTTCTCTCACCATACTCTGTGTAAAATCAGTACCCAGCCGTTTACATAGCAATGACTATGAAAAGGTTTTTTTTCTCTTTTTAAGGAAAATTTTGGTCTAAAATCAAAGCCCTATCTCCACTGAGTAAAAATGTTTATTGAATTTTGAAAATCATTCAAATAAAACAAGTTTATGCAGTTTCAAAGGTGTAATTTATTTGGATGACACGCACAGAGGAAAAAAACGCGAAATATGGGACGCTTTTTCGGAATTTTTTTTTCGACCTTTGGTTGTATCTTGCGTTATAAGTGGATTAAAAGATTGAAACTTGAAGAGCAAATTAGGATGGTGTTTTGTAAATACTTGAAAAGTACTCGTCATATTCATATGAAATTTTACAACCAAAAAAAAGAAATGTTCATGTATTACCTTGTCAGCGACAAAACCTCCACGCCGGTAGTTTTAGAAATATTTTTACTCCAAAGAGTAAAAATCTATTTTTAACGGTTCTTTGGTAATGCACGAGTTTTGTCGCTTGAATAATCTAAAATGACCTTTTTTCTAACTGTGTGCCAACTTTCAGTCATATTCATTGATAAACAGCGTCGTAATTTTTTAAAATAGCATATACGAAACGGCTTCGTCCCATATTTTTGACGCGAATTCGGGACTTTGACGTGAATTCGGGCACTTCGTAAGCGAAAAGAGGCCCAAAGATTTGTGCAGGATAGTCATTGCTACGTTTACAGCGTTGTCTCTGTCCGAAAAAAATTATAACATCGCCAAACAAGTGTCATGTCCCATCTTAAATGTCAAATGTTCCTGTTGGCAGGGACCCTTGTAAAACGCTTCGAACACATTTAGTGGATATTGCGCTATAAAAAAACAACTCCATAAGCTCAATAAAGGATCAACACACAAAACTATGTGTAACGTAAACGTTGATAGTCTGGTTAAAAAACAATAACAAAGACCTGAGTGACGTCAACTTCATTCTATCCATACAAGTAGTGGATAAAATATGAACAGGTGTATAATCAGTGACAAACAAATCGGAAAGAAAAAAGAATAATCTGATGACTTTTTTCTTCCTGAAATTTTCTTTCTGTTTGTTTGCCATAGTTTCATACACCACTTTTTCAGGTTTTTATCATACGAAAGTACTGCTCCCTAATTTGTGACATGTTGCATCAATCTGGTAGGTAATATGTTGGAATGGTGTTAGGTGAAGAAAATGGTTATCTAAACTGAAAATTATTAAAACTAAGGAAATCATATTGCTTAAAGTTTAAGAAACAAAACTCACTTTCCTAAACAAAGACATCTAATTTAATTCAACTTAGCTAAAATTATTATTGTCATTATCATTTTGATTTCATTTTTATAAATATTTTTATTATTTTTTTATTATTAATATTCTATTATTTACAATTTAATTTTATTATTATATTATTATTATTATTATTTTATTTTTATTTTACTATTTTTTTAAATTATTATTTTTAATTATTATTATTTATTATTATTTTATTATTATTATGGGACTGCGTGGGCTCAGCGGTACGGCCTTGTTTTTTGTACCTGAAAGGTACCGAGTTCGACTACCGCCGCGTTGTTGGCCTTGAGAAAGTCACCTAGCCTTAGCTCAATTTGCGGCTGCACGGGCTGTTTGCCTGGGTTTTTCCCAGTCTTTCCTTAAAAATAGAACCCAAAAAGAAAAATTTCCCCCTTAGGAATGAATAAAGGGATTTTTTTTTTTTTTTTTTTTAATTAATTTTATTATTATTTTTTTTAAAAATATTATTTTATTATTTTTACATTATTATTTTTTTTTAAAATCAATCATATCATTATTATTATTATAATTATCATCATCATCATTATTATTATTATAATTACACATTATCATTATTTTTATTATTATTATTATTTTATTATTATTATTATTTTTAATTTTTATTATCTTTTATTATTAATTATTATCATTTTTATTATTTTATTATTATTATTATTTTTATTATTTTTTTATTATTTTATTATTATTATTTTATTTTATTATTATTTCATTAATTTATTATTATAAAACATCATTATTATCAATATTATACTTTAAACTATTTTAAATCATCGTCATCACATCACATCATATTTTTATAAATATCACCACTTTCTCCCCATGAAAAAATTTATATATTACTTTACAGGGCAATCTGCCCCTCTGTGTCCACTCCTCCCCCGGGCCCGTGGGGGAAAAAGGGGAGGATGAAGTGGAACGATTTGGTAAGTATCTGAAAAAATTTTATGATAAAAAACAATATTAAAATCATACCAGGCAGTTTAAAAAGGAAAAAATGGGGGTAGTTAAAAATCCAAGAAAAGGTAAACAAAGGGGGAATTAACGAAATAGGAAACGATGTAATTCCAAGAGCAACCCAAACAAAGTACAGAAAAGCGAGTGGAGCGGCACTTAGTTTTGGGAAAAACAAGATATGAAGTGAAAGAAAAGTGCCAGAAGACAACAGGAAAAAAATTTTTTTCGCGGCGGTGGTGGGGTTTGAACCTGGACCTTATTGGACGAAACTCGCCTGGCAGGGAGAGCGTGGGTTACCGTGTGAGCTATCCACGAACAAAAAATAATTCGTTTCAAAATCAAAGCATTTCTAGACCCCTCCCCACCCCCTTTTGAATCGCCGATTCGTTCGACACCACCTCGCGAATAAATTTTGCCAGCATTAATTAATGCCCAAAATTCTCAACACAAACTAAACTAGAAACGAAAGAACATTGAGTACTCCCGGGTTGGGGTTTTAATTTTTAAACAGAAAAAAACGAGTGAGAAGGCACTTATTTGGTAACAACAAAATAGAAGTAATAGAAAAATGCCAGAAGACAAAGAGAATAAAAATTTTTTCGCGGCGGTGGTGGGGTTTGAAACCGCGAAAACCTTATTGGTACGACAACTCCGCCGGCAGGTGAAGCGGGTCAACCGTGTGAGCTATCCCGAACAAAAAATATTCGTTTTCAAACCCAAAATCATTTTCAGTTTCCCTCTCTCACCCATTCTTTAGATCGCCGAAAACGTTGTTACACCACCATCGCAATAATTTTGACCAGCAGTTAAACTTAATAGCCAAATATTCTCAACACAAAAAAAATAACATAGAAACGATTTAGACATTGAGTATGCTCCCGGTGTATGGGGGGTGAATTTTTTAATTCAGAAAAGCGA
>NW_027627962.1:0-4731 GCF_034508935.2 Berghia stephanieae | reverse complement strand
ATTATTATTATTTATTATTATATTTTTAATAATAATAATAATAATAATAATAATAATAATAATAATAATATAATAATAATAATAATAATAATAATAATAATAATAATAATAATAATAATAATAATAATATAATAATAATAAAAATGAATATATTCTCCACCAGAATTTCCTGAAGTCCAATTTTTCTTTCTTTATCTTTTCATACTTTGTTTACCTAATTTTAAGAAGGGAAAAAATACATTATGACGAGATATGTATTTTACACCCGAGAACGGCGAGAGACTGTTAGTTTAGAGGCTTTTTCAAAGATTCAACTAAGCGGCGTTCAAAAAAAAAAAAAAAAAAGCGTGACTCGAACGTTGAACCGTCTAATCCGAAGGCGAGTGTCATATCACGTGACCACATGACCTCACACAATGAAGATGTCGGTGTGGCTAATGCCAGCAGGGGATGTTTGCCCTGGGATGAGATTGGGTTCCAGAACTCTCTCGTGGACCAAAAGAAAAAAAAATCGATATTATGATTAACTGCTTGATTAAGGATTTTTATATCGATATCAAAACACAAATACATAATTCATAGACATGATCGATATCGGATTACATTGCTTGATTAAGGATTATCATAGTGATATGGAAACACAAACTCATAATTCATAGAGAAGATCGATATCTGATTACATTGCTTGATTAATAACTCCATTATCGATATGGAGAAAGACACTCATATTTTATAGATAAAATCGATACATTGATTACATTGCTTAAATTAAGAATTGTTGTCTCGATATGGGAATAATAAACACATCATCAACCATCTGATTACATTGCTTGATGGAGCAATTTTATATCGATATGGAAAAATACATCCATAATTGATATTCTTATTGACAAGATCGAAATTTGATACGAGCTTTGATTGGGGATTCCACAATATCGGTATTAAAATGACACAAGATGAAATATTAGATCGTAGCAGACCTTTAGTATTTTATCAGATCTGCAAATAAGAACACGTCGGCTACGCCCAAGGTGATTTAAAGTACCAAGTACATTCCGAGATCATGGTGTTGTGAGAGCTTTTTCATAGAGCAGAAAAGTCGTGAAGATAAAACCTTCTACTCTTCCGGTTCCAAATCCTTGGGAGCGTGGGTGTAATCAGTCCTTTGGAGGACTAATAAAGAATATGTTACACTTTTCAATCATAACGTGCATAACTATTTAGTAACATGGTGTTTAGGCAAATTTGTTGAGATTACGTAAAAGAGTGAGGATGGATGATCTTTATTGACGACCACCATATGTTGACTAGAAAATGAGATGTAATCACTCTGACACCAGGAGATCGATTACACAAGGTATGTATCCTGTCCTCCGGAAGACTGGTTTTACACTTCCAATGAAATTGGAACCAGTTTTTTACATCATGCTATTGATCTCTATCAGTTTTAATTTAAAAAATTATTTCTATTACAAAAATTAGATTTTAAAAAATAACACTAAATGGCATTCTAAAAACATTACCTTTAAAAAGTAATAAACAAACAAAAAAGAAAAGAATATAACAGCTTTTAAAAAAGAGCGAAATACCAAACACGGAACGTTTCGGGATCAAAAACCCATCTTCAGCCAACAACAACAAAAGAATTAAAACAACAAACGATAAAAAAAAAAAAGATTACAAAATCCTGATCTGCGGACAGTGAAATTGGTATGTTCTCTCTCTCTCTCTCCCCTCTCTCTGTCTCTCTCTCTATCTTCTCTCTGTCTCTCTCTCGCCTCTCTCTATCTCTCTCTCTCTCTCTCTATCTCTCTCCCTCTCTCTCTATCTCTCTCTGTCTCTCTCTCTATCTCTCTCTCCCTCTCTCTCTATCTCTCTCTCTCCCTCTCTCTCTATCTCTCTCTCTCTCTCTCTCTCTCTCTCTCTCTCTCTCTTTACATTAGAGTGGTAATTCAAAGAATAAAAATAATCCATTTAAAGTGTAATTCTAGAAAAGATGAATCAATACTGTAAACATTTTAATCTAATCGACGGAGTCTTCAAATATCAAATAAAGTGTTTGTTGTGTGTGTGTTGTGTGTGTGTGTGAGTGTTTTGTGTGAGAGTGTTTGTGTGAGAGAGTCCGCAAATGTCAATAAGTGTGTGTGTGTGTGTGTGTGAGTGTTTGTGTGAGAGAGTCCGCAAGTGTCAATAAGTGTGTGTGGGTGTGTGTGTGTGTGTGTGAGAGAGAAAAGAGAGAGAGGAGAGAGAGAGTCCGCAAATATCAAGTGTGTGTGTTTGGGAGAGAGGGAAAAGGAGAAAAAATGAGATAGAGAGAGAGGGCAGAGAGAGATTTTACATAATTTTGATTACAAAAAGGGGCCCAAAAAAAAAAACAAGAAAACCAATCTGCACCCAGTCGCATTCTATAAGATCGACGTGCACTTTTTTGGCAGGTCTGAAAACCCCAAAATTCCCCATGTGGGCTCATTGTTTTTAAAGTACAAAAATTTTTTTTTCCCAGATAAAGAAAAAACGCTGTTAACAAAACCAGGTATCTTTTTTACACCTTATTCGTTGGGGAAAATGTGGGGTAAAAACCCTTTTTTAAGGACCTAAAAAATATGCGCCGAGCGAGCTAGGCTCGAACCCGGGAAACCTTTCCCAAACCCAAAAGCGAAAAGTCATACCACTAGACTACAAAACCCGCATACTACAATCTAAAATGACGGTAAAAAATTTTTAAAGCCCCGGGGGGGAAAAATTCGTAAATTTAAAATGCCTATATGTCTTTTTTACCCAATCATAACGATATCACATTAAATTTGATTGGGTTTCGTTTTTTTAAACCTCCGGTTATTCGCTTCACTGATTAAAGCTGCCATTTCTAGCCCCGTGTTATTTGAGATTCAAAGGTTCTATTTTACAAGGGGTACCGATAAGCGTTGATAGCGCACTCAGTCTACTTTGAAAAAAGGGAAAGCGGGGATCAAATCACGCGTGAAGTCAAATTTTTTTTTTTTTTAAAATGTTGATTTTCCCTGCCCACCCATCAAAAAATTGGGGTTTATTTGGGGTTTGTAAGATCTGTCGGAAAGTACTTTACGAAAGACTAGCGTCGTATAAAAAAGGTTTAGTAAGCAATTAGCAATTGCTGTTGTCCGTTTGAGCTATAAAAACCCGGGGAAAAAAACTCGGGCTCCATGAGCCTAATGGCTCTGAAGGCCCTATTTTTTTTTGTATTTTAAAAACCCTTTATTTCAATATGAAGCTGCAATGTATGCTGGTTTGATGCAGCGTTTGACTTGTACACACGCACACACAGACACACACGCACACACGGGACACACACGCACCCCACACACCCCAAACACACACACACACACAAAAATACAAAAGCCCATGCTTTAATTTTAAGGGTTCGTGTCTGATTTAGAAAACATAATGAGAACATTCACCAACTGACGGTTTTAAAAAATTATTAAATAGCAAAGATTTAAAGTGATCTAAAACTCCATCCATTTATTGTTTGTTAACAAAACCCGCCCTTTATGTCCGAATTTGGCCCCCAAAAAGTCGTTTACGTCCTTCCCCCGTTTAAAGACGCATAGTTAAAATTGATAACCCGGGTTTTAAAAATATCGGAACAATGGGGACGCCCCGATGAAATGCTTCTCCGACGAGGGTTTAAAAGTGTATCCCGAGGGGGAAAAAAAAATTACTTCTGGAACAGTTCTAGCCAGCATGAAGGGAAAAAAAAGTATCGATTTTCTTTGTTTTGAAAACCCCATGTTCGTTTTTTGGGCGGGAACCCGGGGGGACGTCAGAATATTGAAACGAATTGACTTGTGGTCACAAAACTCGTGTATTGATTGGTCCCGGGAAAACTATTGGTCAATTTCTGTATAGCCGACTAAAAGGTTTAAATTTTTTGTATTTATCTTATTTTTTTATCTATTATCATAGCTACCCCGAAATAACACCCATTGTTTAAGACTCTGTGTGTCACCCTTTAAAATGAAGTTGGAAAGTAGATATCAGTGGAACATTGACTATATTTGGGTCCCCCTTTCAAAGGCGCATTAGTTCCCGTTTTGGAACAAGCTATTTATCAATTCTTTTCACCGTACTCAGGGTGTAAAATGAGTACTTGTCCGTTAACAGCGTTGTAAAAATGGTCGAAAAAAAAAAACGAAAAATGCCCAACAGGCGTCATGTCTTGGTTCAAAAATTTTTGTTGTTTCTGTTTGGTAGGGGGCCCCTTGTAAAGGGGGCTTTCCCGCACGTTTAGTGGATATTGCGTTATATAAAGTCAAGTGTTTTGTTTTTTTTTTAATTTTTTTTTTTTACAATTTTCTTTCATTTACTTCCGAGCTTCCTCATCTTGAAACAAAAGCTTTCTCTTGGTTTCTCATTGTTATCGTCCACGATATCAAGTCGTTTGAAAGAGAATTTCTGTTAGTGTTTGCATCCCACGGTCGTTTTCCGCGACCACGATGTCCCCGACTTAAAAAATGCTTTCACCACAAACTGCGGGCTTTTTTATCTTTGGTTTGATCCCTTTAGCCCCTTTTTTCCTTTTACGCAGGCGCCCCTGCCCCGCTGCTGTTTTTAAAACGAATTTTTAGGACAAACGCTCGCGTGAGTGCTGACGTGTCCCCGTGGTCCCAAGGGCGTGTCCGGAGGAGAGCCCAAAAATGCTGGGGAATTTTTTAGGGGCCCCAAATCTAAGTTTGCGTTTTGGGGGGTTTT
>NW_027627961.1:0-4733 GCF_034508935.2 Berghia stephanieae | reverse complement strand
GACGAAAAATAAAAAGCCCGCAGGGGAGAAACTTTCCTTTTTTTTTTTTTTTTTTCGATTAGAGCGGGACGCAGAAATAAAAAGCCCCATTTGGGGAAAATACTTTTTTTTCTTTTTTTTTTTTCGACAGAGGCGGACGCAAAAAAAAAAGTCGCAGGGGAGAAAACTTTCCATTTTTTTTTTTTTTTTTTTTTTCAGAGCGGACCAAAAAAAAGTCCGCAGTGGGAGAATTTTTCCTTTTTTTTTTTTTTTCGTTCAAGCGCGACTGCAGAAATAAAAAGTCCCTGGAGAATACTTTCCATTTTTTTTTTTTTGATTCAGAGCGGGACTGCAAAAAAAAAAAGCCCGGGGGGGGAAAATACTTTGTTTTTTTTTTTTTTTGTTTTCGAGCGGGGATGCAAAAAAAAAGCCGCGGGGAGAATATTTGCATTTTTTTTTTTTTTTTTCGTTCAGACGGGACTGCAGAAAAAAAAAGCCCCGAGGGGGAGAATATTTTCCATTTTTTTTTTTTTTTCTTCAAGCGGGACGCAAAATAAAAAGTCCAGTGAAATACTTTCGCATTTTTCTTTTTTTTTTTGATTCAGAGCGCGGACTGCAGAAAAAAAATCCGAAGTGGGAGAAATTCCTTTCCATTTTTTTTTTCGATTCGGGGAGCGCGACTGCAGAAAAAAAGCCCGCAGGAAGAATACTTGAATTTTTTTTTTTTTGATTCAGAGCGGGACGCAGAAAAAAAAAGTCGAGGGGGAGAATATTTTCGCATTTTATTTTTTTTTTTTTCGATCAGAGCGGGACTGCAGAAATAAAAATCGGAAAAGGGGGGAGAATACTTTCGCATTTTTTTTTTTTTCGATTCAGAGCGGGACTGCAGAAATAAAAAGTCCGCGGGGGGGGAAAAAATATTTCGATTTTTTTTTTTTTTTTTTGTTAGAGCGCGGACTCAGAAAAAAAAGTCGGCGGGGGGGAAATATTTTCGATTTTTTTTTTTCGTTTCAGACGGGACTGCAAAAATAAAAAGCCCGCAGTGGGAGAATACTTCGCATTTTTTTTTTTTCGATTCAAGCGCGGACTGCAAAATAAAAGTCCCAGTGGGAGAATACTTTGCATTTTATCTTTTTTTTGTTTCAGAGCACGACTGCAGAAATAAAAATCCGCAGTGGAGAATACTTTCCATTTCTTTTTTTTCATTCAGAGCGCCGACCAAAATAAAAATCCGCAGGGGAGATACTTTCCATTTTTTCTTTTTAAGAACCGAGTGGGGGAATACTTTCGCATTCTTTCTTTTTTTTTTTCGATTCAGAGCGCGGACTGCAGAAATAAAAGTCCGCAGTGTGAGATACTTTCACATTTTTTTCTTTTTTTTTTTTTTCGATCAGAGCGCCGACGCAAATAAAAGTCGAGTGGGAGAATACTTCGCATTTTCTTTTTTTTTTTTTTTGTTTCAGAGCGCGGACTGCAGAAATATAAAGCGAGGGGAGAATACTTTTCATTTTTTTTTCGATTCAGAGCGCGGACTGCAGAATAAAAAGTCGCATTGAGAATACTTTCGCATTTTTTTTTATCGTTCAGAGCGCGGACTGCAAAATAAAAATCGCAGGGGAGATATTTCGCATTTTTTCTTTTTTTTTCGTTCAGAGCGTGGACGCAGAAAAAAAATCGCAGTGGGAGATCTTTCGCATTTTTTATTTTTTTTTTTTTGATTCAGAGCTGGACTGCAGAAATAAAAATCGTATGGGAAAATACTTCGCATTTTTTCTTTTTTTTTTTTCGATTCAGAGCGCGGACTGCAGAAATAAAAAGTCCGCAGTGTGGAGTACTTTCAATTGTTTCTCTTTTATTTTTTTTTCGATTCAGAGCGCCGACAGCTACATAAAAAGTCCGCAGGAGAATACTTCCATTTTTTCTTTTTTATTTCGATTAAGAGCGCGGACGCAATATAAAAATCCGATGGGAGAATACTTTCGCATTTTATCTTTTTTTTTTTTCGTTTAGAGCGCGGACGCAGAAATTTAAAGTCCGCAGTGGGAGAATACTTTCGCATTTTCCCTTTTTTTTTCGATTCAGAGCGCGCCAGCAGATATAATAAAAAGTCCCGCAGTGGGAGAATACTTCGCTATTTTATCTTTTTTTTTTTTTTTTGTTTCAGAGCGGTGGACTGCAGTATAAAATGTCCGCAGTGGGAGAAAACTTTCGCATTTTTTCCTTTTTATTTTTTTCGATTCGAGCAAGGACTGCAGAAATAAAAAGTCCCAGTGTGAGAGTACTTTCCATTGTTTTCTTTATTTTTTTTTTCCGATCAGAGCGCCGACAGCATCAATAAAAAAGGTCTGCAGTGGGAGAATACTTTCAGCATTTTTTCTTTTTTTTTTTGTTTCAGAGCGCGGACTGCAGAAATATAAAGTCCGCAGTGGAGAATACTTTCTCATTTTTTTTTTTTCGATTCAGAGCGCGGACTGCAGAATAAAAAGTCCGCAGTGGGAGAATACTTTCGCATTTTATCTTTTTTTTTTCGTTTCAGAGCGCGGACTGCAGAAATTAAAGTCCGCAGTGGGAGAATACTTTCGCATTTTTTCTTTTTTTTTCGATTCAGAGCGCGGACTGCAGAAATAAAAAGTCCGCAGTGGGAGAATACTTTCGCATTTTTTCTTTTTTTTTCGATTCAGAGCGCGGACTGCAGAAATAAAGTCGAGTGGGAGAATCTTCATTTTTTTTTAAGCGCGATAAAAGTCGCAGTGAGAATACTTTTTTTTTTTCGAGCGCGACTGCAGATAAAAGTCCGCAGGGGAGAATACTTTCGCATTTTTTTTTTTTTTTTTGTTCAGAGCGGGGACTGCAGATAAAAAGTCCGCAGTGGGGAATACTTTGCATTTTTCTTTTTTTTTCGATTCAGGCGGGATGCAGAAATAAAAGTCCAGGGGAGAATACTTGTTTTTTTTTTTTTTTTTCGATCAGAGCGCGAGCAAATAAAGTCGAGTGGGGAATACTTTCGCATTTTTTTTTTTTTTTGTTTCAGAGCGCGACTGCAGAATATAAAGTCCGAGTGAGAATACTTTCCATTTTTTTTTCGATTCAGAGCGCGACTGCAAATAAAAAGTCGGCGTGGAGATACTTTCGCATTTTTTTTTTTTTTTCGATTAGAGCGGACGCAAATAAAAAGTCCGAGGGGGAATACTTTCGCATTTTTCTTTTTTTTTCGTTCAGAGCGGGACTGCAGAATTAAAGTCCGCGGAATACTTTCGCATTTTTTCTTTTTTTTCGTTCAGAGCGCGGACTGCAGAATAAAAAGTCCGCAGTGGAGAATACTTTCGCATTTTTTTTTTTTGTTTCAGAGCGCGGACTGCAGAATAAAGTCCGCAGTGGAGAATTTCGCATTTTTTTTTTTTCGATTCAGAGCGGCTGCAGAATAAAAGTCCGCAGTGGAGAATACTTCCATTTTTCTTTTTTTTTTCATCAGAGCGCCGACAGCATAAAAAAAAGTCCGCAGTGGAGAATACTTCGATTTTTTTTTTTTTTTTTTTCAGAGCGCGACTGCAGAATAAAGTCGAGTGGAGAATACTTTCTTTTTTTTCGATTCAGAGCGCGGACTGCAGAAATAAAAGTCGCAGTGGAGAATACTTTGCATTTTCTTTTTTTCGATTCAAGCGGGACTGCAAAATAAAAGTCCGAGTGGGGAATACTTTCGCATTTTTCTTTTTTTTCGATTCAGAGCGCGGACTGCAGAAATAAAAGTCCGCAGGGAGATACTTTCCATTGTTTTCTTTTTTTTTCGATTCAGAGCGCGAGCAAAATAAAAGTCGCAGTGAGAATACTTCGCATTTTTTTTTTTTTTTTGTTTCAGAGCGCGACTGCAGAAATTAAAGTCGGATGGAGAATACTTTCATTTTTTTTCGTCAGAGCGCGGATGCAGAATAAAGTCGCAGTGGGAATACTTTCGCATTTTTTTTTCGATTCAGAGCGCGGATTGCAGAAATATAAAGTCGCAGTGGGAGATACTTCGCATTTTTTCTTTTTTTTTTCGTTCAGAGCGGACTGCAGAAATAAAAATCGCAGTGGGAGATCTTTCGCATTTTTTTTTTTTTTTTTGATTCAGAGCGGACTGCAGAAATAAAAGTCGAGTGGGAAATACTTTCTCTTTTTTTTTCGATCAGAGCGCGGACTGCAGAAAAAAATGCAGTGGGAGAATATTCCATTTTTCTTTATTTTTTTTTCGATTCAGAGCGCGGACGCAGAAATAAAAGTCTGCAGTGGGAATACTTTCGCATGTTTTCTTTTATTTTTCGATTCAGAGCGTGGACTGCAGAAATAAAAAGTCCGAGTGGGAATACTTCGCATTTTTCTTTTTTTTTTTTCGATTCAGAGCGCGGACTGCAGAAATATAAAGTCCGCCAGTGGAGAAATACTTTCGCATTTTTTCTTTTTTTTTTTCGATTCAGAGCGCGGACTGCAAAATAAAAAGTCGCAGTGGGAGAATACTTTCGCATTTTTCTTTTTTTTTTTTTCGTTTCAGAGCGCGACTGCAGAAATTAAAGTCCGCAGTGTGAGAATACTTTCGCATTCATTTTTTTTTTTTCGATTCAGGGCGCGGACTGCAAAAAAAAAAAGTCCGCAGGGGGAAATACTTTCGCTTTTTTATTTTTTTTTTCGTTTTGAGCGCGGATGCAAAAATTTTAAAGCCCGCGTGGGAGAATACTTCGCTTTTTTCCCTTTTTTTTTTCGATTAAAAGGGCGGCCCTTTG
>NW_027627960.1:0-4734 GCF_034508935.2 Berghia stephanieae | reverse complement strand
GTTAACCCCAATAAATAGGGTCGTAGACAGTTTGAAATTTAAGTGTGTGTTTTGTGACTTTAGGGAATAATATTATTTGACTCTCGACAAAGCGAAAAAAAAAGTTCAAATCAACAGTTTGAGGTTAAGGGTCACAATTGAGTTATCGCTTAGATGGAATGGGAGTGAATACCGTTCAACTTTTTGGTTAACAACAAAGAACGAGAGGACACACGTTTGAAGTTGACTTTCTCTCTGTGCACGACTAAACAAATCTAATCTATAACATAGGTATAAAACATTGTCAGACACGGAAAATGGAAAAATTAAATAAGTGAGGGATAGGGGAGGGAGAGAGAGGAGAGATAGAGAGAGAGATAGAGAGAGAGAGAGAGAGAGAGAGAGAGAGGGGGGGGGATAGAAAACAAAGAACAAGATAAAACGACAAAATAAACAAACAAAACAAAACAAAACAAAGCGAAATTCCACAATGAAAGATAGATCTATAGATAGTTCTTAGTTGACGTCACTCAGGTCTTTGTTATTGTTTTTGCCATCCGCGTTTATGAGTAATTCTCACTGAACAGTACTAACCTGACTATAAACGTTCATGGATACACACAGTTTTGTGTGTTGGTCCGTTATACTTCCGGATGGCAATGTTATGAGCTTCTTAGCCAAGCGCATACTATCTATATATCATACATCCACCCATCCATCTTTTCATTCATTTATCCATCCATCCATCCATCCATCTATCTATCCATCCATCCATTGATTGATTGATTCCTGGATTCGTTCGTTCGTTCATTCATCCATCTATCCATCCACCAAACCATCCACCATCCACCCATCATCCATTCATCTATCAACCCATCCATTCACTCACTCATCCATCCGTCCACCCACTCACCCATCCATTCCTCTAGCCATCTATCCATCCAGCCACACATACCATATCAAAGAGAGTTATTATCATGTTTCCCTATTTTCTTCTACAGCCAATACGGACCCATTAGATGCCCGAGGTATCTCAAACATGAAATGAGAAATACTTTAAAAGCCACACTTGTGGAGGCAATTATCCGAAAGGATTTCTCTTAAAACAATAATTTTTTCCATCTCTTCTAGATAACAGCAAACGAGATTGGAGATAATTTTGTCGCATAATATCCTTCCTTCTCTCTCTCTCTCTCTCTCTCTCTCTCTCTCTCTCTCTCTCTCTCTCTCTCTCTCTCCACACACACACATACACACACACACACACACACACACACACACACACCACCCCTAAAACAATGACGAAAGACTAGAAAGAAGAAGAAGAAGAAGAAGAAGAAGAAAAGAAGAAGAAGAAGAAAAGAAGAAGAAGAAGAAGAAGAAGAAGAAGAAGAAGAAGGAGAAGAAGAAGAACCTGGGATCTCGATTGAGATGACTCCTAATTATCATAGCCATCCCTACTATATATAAAAAAAATAGCGAAACCCTCTGCGTGTTTAAAAAAATAGAAAATGAAGAGGTAACTAAGGTAAACACAAGCGAATTAGACCCGGTAATCTGTATGAGACGGATATTGCTCTGCGCATGATCTGACAATTCCGACATTATTTTACAAACGGAAAGAGCGGGCCATGTTCGTCTTATTTACAACTCGATAAGTCTGATAAATAAATAAATAAATAAAATTCCATTTATTCAGCCCATAGGGAGATTTGTCTTCAGGATATATTCCAAGGGAAGACTGGAATAAACTCGGCGTCCGCCGCAGTGCAACATAGCAAACTGAGCTAGGGCGAGTTGACTTGCTCAAAGCCACAGATCGCAGCGGGTATTCGAACTCGGTACCATTCGGATACAAAGCAAAGACAGCTGAGCCACGCCGCCCCAAAATTACAACTTTCCTTTCAAAAACACAACCTGCCCGGTCGTTATTTATATATATATTTAAAAAAATATAAAAATTCTTCCCATACATTAATAAGAAGAGTTCATTTCAAACCCGGAAATGGAGAGAGAGAGAGAGAGAGAGAGAGAGAGAGAGAGAGAGAGAGAGAGAGAGAGAGAGAGAGAGAGAGAGAGAGAGAGATGTTAAGGAAATCGATAGACTGTTCTGTGAAAACAAACATGGTATCAAATCTCACCGCTGCGCATGGCGGAGCATACGTTTATTGTCAACTTTCTTTTTGTTGAATCGTTGATGCACGTGCTTCTGGTTTTAAATAATGGATTTGTGGTCTCATTTTGTTGACGAATGAATAGTGGAACGGTTCGGTAGACAATCAGACAGAAATTAGACAAATTAGACAAAACATATGGACGAATGGATGGATGAACGTGTGCATGGGTGGTGGTTGGAGGATTGATCGATTTATAGATTGATACATAGAAAGATAGATAACTGGATAAATATGTTTGTTAGACATGAGCGGGAATCCCACAGGGTGCCCGACAACGGTGTTACACCTCCAGGGTCATCAGGGTGATTTCCGTCCTGAGGACACAAGCGGAGTTACGAGGTTGTAGGCTAACACACACACAAGATGTGAGAGCATTGAAATCTTTAAAATAAACAGAGAGATAAATAAATAAATTGACAGAAATATAGATAGTAAACAGACAGACAAACAGAAAGATAGATAGATAGATAGATGGATGATGGACAGATGGATGGACAGATAGATAGAGATAGAAATAGATACATATTGACAGATAGATAAGAATGTATTTTCTTCAATGTCGGGTTGTCTTCCCATCAAATAACCCGGAGGGCATCTTGATACTCCAATTACAACGACAGATTCTTTCCTTTGCACTCGCCATTCTTGAATGAAAGGGCAAAGAGACGCGTAATTCGTTTTGAAGTGTTTTTGTTAACTGCGCAATGCGGTTTTCTATTCCGATTAGACAGAGGAAGGCGATTCCCCTGTGGTTACATTTCAGACTCATTCATTCCGATTCGTGAGAGAATTACCAGTAAATGTTTGCCAATCAAAAAAATGGAAGTTGTACACACCTTCACGCGTGATCGGTCAAGCTAAGTTGGTTGTTTATAAATAGAATGCGCTTGGCTAAGAAGCTCACAAACATTGCAAACCGGAAGTAGAACGGACCAACACACAAAACTCTGTGTAACCTTGAACGTTTTATAATAGTCTGGTTAATACAGTTAAGTGAGAATTACTCATAAACGCGGATGGCAAAAAGCAAAAAAAAAGACCAAAGTGACGTCATCTTCATACTATCTATATAATAACTGGAAGGGAACCCAACCTCTCTCTGATCGTTGTTATTGGTTTTATCCTCCGAATGGGTGACTAGGTATCGCACTCCGTGGTCTTATGGTAATGACACCCCCCCCCCCCCCCTCAGACCTGTGGGTCCCTGGTTCGATTCACGCCCCTGGGTGGCGCAAAGTATATTGAATCATTGGAAAGGGCTATATTTACAGACTAATGTTCTCTCACGCACTGCACTCAGATGGAATAAGAGTACCCTGTCGTCAACAGGTTGCCTCTGTCAAAAAACCCAAAAACAAACAAACAAACAAAAACAAAATGAAATCGTGTCTAACAGGCGTCACTTCGTCTTGTCCTACATGTAATTATCCATTGCTCTAGGCAAAGAACTTGAGCACATTTAATGGAAAATTTTGGTTTTTGTTTTTGTTTTATTTTGAACAATAAAAAATGAAATGTAAATGAAGAGAAGAGTGAGAAGAAAAAAGAGAGGTGAAATGCAATTAAAAACCCCCGATTTTTACTCATCAACAATCAATTTTTATACCTATTATTGACAGTTCTTAAGCTTTAAAATTGAAAATTAATGTCTCGAGCTTAAGGGCGCCGCTTTTGAAATGAAAGAACGTGCCAAAACGGACAGAGAGAGAAAGAGCTGATGGGTACGTGCCTTTAAGTCAATAGTAAACGCACGCGGGCGCATGAATGGGCTGTTTGAGTAAGAGAGAGAGAGAGAGAAGGAGAGAGAGAGAGAGAGAGAGAGAGAGAGAGAGGGGAGAGAGAGAGAGATGAGAGAGAGAGAGGAGAGTGAGAGAAAATCATCATCATCGTCCGTCGTCGGCGGGACCCGTTGTCATCATCATCATCATCTCTTTCATCATCACATCATCATCATCACCATCACGATCCCAAAACCCCCAAACCCCCACAAATCATCTTTGATAAATTGTATTTATTCACTCAAAAAAACCCTATCCCGAGACTCGTATAATATTTCACTATAAATTCATTTTAACATCTAAACCATCTCAACGGGTGTGTATTTATTTGCAGGTCTGATAACTTGATAATTTGGGCCCGTTGTTATATCATGGAATCCTCTAAAACAAAGCAATATCATATTGTCCTTACAACAATGTTTAAAGCAAGCCCTAATTCAGTCCGGCTATCAGACGTGCAAATATGCTTACGTTGATCTCGACACAATAACCATTCGAGGTGATAGGTGATATTTATTTTTTGGTCGCGGTGTAAGTAATGACCTTTTTTCCTTCAGGAAGAGCGGAAAGAACACAATGTAAACAAACGAAATCAATTCCTAGTCGCATTGCAAAAACTCGGTGTTTCATTCTTTCCCGTTTTGTTGAAAAACGAGGAAACCCGAAACGTTCATTTGACCTTTTTGTAATTAAATTGAAGCTTACATTCAATTTAATATTATTTATTTCTTCGTGCTTCGAGCAGCAACATTTTCATTGCCAACAAAAAGGGCCGTGTGTTATTTACTTCTTTTTGACCG
>NW_027627959.1:0-4735 GCF_034508935.2 Berghia stephanieae | reverse complement strand
TTTAACGAAATACGCGGTCATTGCATTTAAAATTTTGGCAGGAATTTTCTAATTCGTCACAGAATATGTCCAAAAAAAAGGGTTTACCATTTCTGTTACTGTAGGGTTCAACATACTGTGACCCCTGTTGGCGTTAGCTCCGGCTCAACAAAAGTCTTATATTTTCACCTCTTATCGAGTATAAAAATTGGTTTTTCCAATTAAACTATAGAATATCTCAAATTCAATATTTTAAAAAAAATCTAATTTATTATCTTGCTATATTTCTTTTTCCCTCTTTGTATCAAACAGATACCTTACTCTCGAGAAGAGTAGAGATCGCTACCACCCTCAGTCTATCCGAGAGACAGATTAAGATTTGGTTCCAGAACAGACGGATGAAATACAAGAAAGAACACAACCAGCCCACACCAAAACGAGGCTGCTGGAAGGTTTACGTTGCCCCTTGCCAAGTTCGAGGTCACGGATTCGTTTATGTAGCCTTTCTTTACAAATGGATTGTCTTATTATTTATCATTATAGGAAATTTTACGAGTTTTCATTCATTGTCTATTCAATGCATGCTTTAAATTATAATATTGATCACAAAAATACTTCACCCAAACATGCGTCCCAGTTTTACCAACAAAAATAAAAATAAAATTTAAAAAATGAAAAGAAATAAATTCATTTGTTTAACTCATGGGGGACATTTATCTCTGGGTCTATTCCAAGGGAAAGACTGGAATGACTCAGGCGTCAGCCGCAGTGCAGCCCCGCCCAAATTGAGCTAGAGCGGGGTGACTTGTCAAGGCCACACAGCGCAGTGGAGGGGGATCGAACTCGGTCTTTTCGGGTACGAAGCAAGAACGTACCGCTGACCACTCTGCCCCCTTTAATTTTTAGGCAAACGTTTCAAAGAAAGAAAATGATTTAAAAGTTGATCCAAAATAAACCAAACCATAATTTGTCATGAATTTGAATGTCTGGAATTGTTGGCAGTTTTTCTTGTCTTGTCACATCATTATTATGCAGACCTGCCAAGCTACAGACCAACAGTCGCTTCTTTGACTCAAAAAATCTTGTTGAAAAGGAAAGTTTAGTTCTGTAGAACCTATATTCAGGACTTTGGAGCAATTTTATTTTGGATCATGCTGAGGGTAAATTATTTATTTCTAAAGCTATTTAAAGTGACTTTTGCGGCTATGTGGTCTAGTGGTATGACACTCGCTTCGGATCGGAAGGTCCTGGGTTCGAGCCTCGCGCTCGGCGCATAGTTGAGTCTTTGGAAAAGGCTCTTTACTCACTTTCTCTCTCCGTACTCAGGTGTAAAATGATTTCCTGGCCGTTAACAGTGTTGTCTTTGTCCGAAAAATTGTAATATGTCCCGTCCTACATGTTAAATGTTGCTGTTGACCAGGTACCCCTTGTACAGCGCCTTGAGTACATTTAGTGGATATTGCTCTATATAAAGCTCATTTATGGGCCTAGTTTAACATTGTTGAAATGGACAATATTTTGCGTCATTTTTTTTTTTAGATTTCCATTGCTACAATGAGCCCATAAGGAATTGGGTTATCAGACCTGCAAACTTAGAGCACGTCGTCCATATCCTATATTTTCTCACTTATCACTGAATACCTTTCATACCATCAAACGAACACAAATTCTGCAAACAAAACGATATTCACCATCGCTTCAGTTGAAAATGAAAATAAATTTTTCAAATTATTTCTCTTGATCAAGCAAGAGAGCATGTCGGCATTTTTAGTCTCAAACTTTAAACTAATCCACATCTTTGGACTGTTCCATTTTTTCTTAATTAATTCTCTTTAACCTATCCTTACCAACTATAGATAGTTCAAAGATGACGTCACTCAGGTCTTTGTTATTGTTTTTTGCCATCCGCGTTTATGAGTAATGCTCACTAAACTATTAACCTGACTATAAACGTTCATGGATACATACAGTTTTGTGTGGTAGTCCGTTATACTTCTTCCGGATGGCTATGTTATGAGCTATGAGCTTCTTAGCCAAGCGCATTCTATCTATAGGAAAATCGTCACATTCGCTACGATGCAACCAGCCAATTTTATCATTCTGAATTTCATTTGTACAACACACCATTTTTTTTTTGTATAGATAGTACGCGCTTGGCTAATAAGCTCACAACATTGCATCGAAAGTATACCGGACCAACACACAAAACTATGTGTAACCTTAAACGTTTATAGTCAGTTTAATCGTTGATGGCAAAAAAATAATAACAAAGACCTGAGTGACATCAAACTTCATTCTATCTATAGCTATAAAACCTATGTATAGATAGTTCGAAGATGACGTCACTCAGGTCTTTGTTATTGTATTTTGCCATCGCGTTTATGAGTAATGCTCATTGAACTGTATTATCCCGACTATGTACGTTCATGGATACACACAGTTTTGTGTGTTGGTCCGTTTTACTTCCGGATGGCAATGTTATGAGCTTCTTAGCCAAGCGCATACTATCTATAGAATGTTCTTATTGCTTTTCTAATCCAGTAAGGAAAATGTATGTTTGTGTTGGGTCGGTGTGAAGTCTTATGGAAAATCATGAAATGGTCGGGAAGGAGAATGTTAAATAAATTAATTGGATTCAATAGTCTGATGTCACACCGCCCACAACGGCGGCCATCGTGGTTCTAAACAAAGAAAATCATTACTTTTAATTCTTCAAGCTGGCTAAAACCTTTCATATGTCTTGTGATCAGAATGTATAAAAGTCAAAACAAGATCATATTTATAATGTTGTTCTCCTGGATACACTTTTATGCTCGTCGGAGAAACATTTCATAAGGGCGTCCGCCATTGTTCCGAAAGTTTAGAGCCAGTGCTACTAAGTTACCATGCGTCATTAGGAAGGAAGTGACGTTACGGCTATTGAATCCTATCCTTACTAATTGTAAGCGAATTGTTTGTTTTCTTTTTTTTTTTTTTTTTTTTTTTAATGTTATGTTCGTTTGTTATATTATTTGATAAGACATGAATTTTGATGTAAACATACCGACGTGCATAAGGACAATAAAATGGCATTATGCTATCAATATTATTTTAAAAACCCCATAGTGTTATTTTCCCTTTATATGAGCGCAAAAAAAACATTTATTGAAATGTAAGCCTCAAGTTATTAAAGGGAAGAAAATACTGTGGACGTTTCGGGTTTCCCCTTTATCAACAAAACACGATGAATGAATGTTGATAAAGGGGGAAACCCGAAACGTCCAAAGTATTTGTCTTCGTTTAATAAATGGAAGCCTAAATTTCGATACTTATCGTTATTCTTTTCATTTGAGTTTGAGCTTCAATCAGCAACATTTTCATTTCTTTAAAAGAGCGCAAAATCAATGAGGTATAGATAGTATGCGCTTGGCTAGGAAGCTCACAACATTGCCATCCGGAAGTATAACGGACCAACACACAAAACTATGTGTAACCATGAACTTTTATAGTCTGGTTCATACAGTTTTAATGAGAAGTACTCATAAACGTGGATGGCAAAAAACAATAACAAAGACCAGAGTGACGTCATCTACGTTGTATCTATTAACTTAATTTACCCAATTGTAATACTGTCGTACTCTAGAAAAAGGCATGTTTGAAAATTTGGCCAGAAAACTCGTCTTCGAATATCGATCGATTTAAATGACCCTCATCTTGGCAAAAACTCTCAAACCTGGAACTTTAAGGAAGACTTCGAGAAGTCCCGGGTTTGAGATTTTTTGCTAAGATGAGGGTCATTTAAATCGATATAATATTTGAAGGACGAGTTTGTTTTCTTGCCAAATTTTAAAATATGGAGATACACAAAGAGATTGACAAAACAAAGAACTTCTCGACGACACCAAAGAATCTGACACTGACCAAAACATGACGTCAAATGCCAGTCTTTTGCACAAAAGAAAACAAATTGTGAGTTGTATTCAATAGTTCAACCAATGAAATAACTTGTTTCCATGAGCTCTACTAACGACAACTCACCAGGCAGTGCAAAAAACAAATAATGACGTCAAAATGCCAGTCCTTTTAGATTTCAGTGTCAGGCTATAACATAACGATGGCTACGGTTCCAGTGTCAGCCTATAGATAGAATGCGCTCGGCCAAGGAGTTCACTACATTGCCATCCGGAAGTATAACGGACCAACACACAAACTCTGTGTAACCATGAACTTTTATAGTCTGTTAATACAGTTTAGTGAGAACAACTCACAAACGCGGATGGCAAAAACAATAATAAAGGCCTGAGTGACGTCATCTGCATACTATCTATAGATAGAACGAAGAAGACGTCACTCTGGTCTTTGTTATTGTTTTTGCCATCCACGTTCATGAGTAATTCTCACTAAACTGTATCAACCAGACTATAAACGTTCATGGATACACATAGTTTTGTGTGTTGGTCCGTTTATATTTCCGGATGGCAATGTTGTGAGCTTCTTAGCCAAGTGCATACTATCTATATGTTAAATATGGCTACGCACAGTTGGACAGTCCTGCATACTCCATACTATCATCCACAAGACAGAAACAGATGAATGGAGACAAATAAATAACTACAGAATCAGCTGCTCTTGTGTCTCCTTTAGAAAAAAAATTGAGCTTTTATATGGCGCAATTCCACTTAATGTGCTCAAAGCGCTTTACAAGGCGGTCCCCGGACAACAGAACATTTAAATTTAGGACGGGACTGTGCCTGACTGTTAGGCGATGTTCAAATTT